>NC_087208.1:73497396-73605259 GCF_015104395.2 Macrobrachium nipponense | reverse complement strand
ATCTACTTAATTTTAAGTTTCCTATAAATCCTATTCTGTCTCTTCCCACCATCCGAAGGTGGGATTCAGCTATATATATATCTGTCAGGTAAGTTGCATGAACAAAATGTTATTGTTATAATACAATTAAGTTTGTTCATACTTACCTGGCAGATATATATAATTAAATTGCCCACCCTCCTCCCCTCAGGAGACAGGGGCATTAATAAAATATGAATAGAAAATGGGAATGGTTCCTGATATCCGCCTCCCAGCGGCGGGAATGGGTACTACCACCTGGCCGCCCACTGCGTGTGCCGCGAGTTTTGAAATTCTGTCGGACTTCAGAAAATACAGCTATATATATATCAGCCAGGTAAGTATGAACAAACTTAATTGTATTATAACAATAACATTTTATTATAAAAATTACATTTTTATCATAAGAATTAAATTTTTTCACATGGTTATGTCGTTTGAGCTTTGTCTAAAGGATTGATGAAGTGTGTATATGCATTAATTATTTTATCTGCTGTTTCAGCATTTTTTAACTAATAAGTGAATAATGATTCAAGTATTTTTCAGATGATAGGGAGATTTCGTAACGAAGCAAAATGAAATAGACATGCTGATCAATCTTGGAACCATATGTAAATGAAGAAAGAAGTGAAAACAGAAAATTAATTATGTTTGTAGAGGACTGAAGGAACATAAGAAGGTATGTATTGTTTGGTCCAGGCTGTTATTTGATAATGTTATAAAAGTAACTTACCAAGTAATTACTTAGCTAACGATTAGCCTTGCATGGGATCCTAAATTTTAAAACTTTGCTCGCAAGTCACTGTTGTAATGCGTGGTGACAGTTCCCGCCCACCATAATGGGGGCTTGCAAGCAACAGAAGCCTACAGCCTACAGTGTCATTCTTATTCATGTTTTGCAACTGACAAGATGTCGTTAGTGCTTCCCGAGTACATGTTCGCCGCTTTCTTGTTTGTTTGCTGAAGTCGGTGACGTACAGTGGTCCCCCTGTATTCGTGGGAGATCCGTACCAGACCCCCCTGCAAATGTTTAGAATCCGTGAATAGTTGGAACCCCTATAAAAATGCTGACAACGGCCTATTTCACATTAGTAACTTACCAAACAATTACATAGCTGTAAGCTCTCTTACCTGGCAATCGAAAAATTCAAATTTCGCGTCTGTGGCACTGCCATCGTTCATGTAGGTGATACAGGTCCCACGCACTTTTGGGAATACCTGGTACTGCTGAGCTAATTACTGTCGATTCGTTTTATGCTGGCCACAGAGTAACATCTGTGGTTTTCTTACCGTCAATTTTCATTGCCATATTGGATTTGTATCTTTTTGGTGAAGTACTATTTCTTGGTTGTTTTTGCCAGTTAGCTGCCTAGTTAGCTTGTCATTAGTGAGTTTAGCTATGATGTCAGACGCTAGTTCGTCTTCTGGTAAGTTTTACAGCAGGGCTGCAAAACTAGATTAGCTAAACTGTGTTAAGATCCGCACTCCAAGTGCATTAAGTGTAGGGGTCAATGCTTGTAACAAGGAATTAACTTGTGAGGAGTGGTGGGGTTTAGATGAGCAAGGTGGAAGACTTTACAAGCTCATTTAGATAAAATGGACAAGGATAGGAAGAGGAAAGCAGCTCTTAGAGCTGGTAGCAAATCTATGGTAGAAACAACTCCTTTGCATTTAGAGGCAAACAAGCCTGCTCTTTCTTCTCCTCTATTGTCTAATATCTCGCCTATTGATAGTTCTCCAACTTCATTACCAGTCACTCCAGTCCAGGTATCCCATGTTTCTGATCCCAACACCATTTCCAATTTAGAGTTCAAAATGGACAAGAAATTTGAGATTTTGGTGAAATCCGTAATGGATTTAGGAATGTCATTTCGTGCTTTTGTAGAAAAATTGAGTGAGAAGGGCAGTGTTGGGCCAAGTGTCAGTGTTGTGTCTGAGGAGGCAGCTGTCCGTCCCCCCATTTCTTCTAGACGAAGGTCACTGTCCTGCTCCCCTGCACCTGGGAGAAGACATAACAGAGGTCGAAGGGAGACTGGGGTGTTTGCCCATGGGCAGTCGCCGTCTCCGTCGATTCTGTCAACTCGCGAGTGCCAACTAAACGCCGCTGGAAAGACGTAGACGTCAGTGAAGCGAAGTTTTCATCAGATTTAGATGTGCAGTCGCCAATGCAGAGGTGACAGGTGTGGAGTGATTCAGTGTTGCATCCTTTGAAGAGGCATGCCACTTTTGCGGGAACACTGGAGCCCACAGCCTTCCTGCAGTTTTGTGCCTGCCCAAGAATTTTGGGAGAATCACCAGTCTTCTCCAGATAATTGAGGTTCAACTGATGACAGGCGCTCACATTCTGCCCAGCACTCGCGCTGTTGACTCCCCTCATTGTGCATCAAAAGGAATTTTGACTCGTTCACCTCCTTCAACTCACTTCACTTCGCCTCCTAGTCACTCGTCTTTGAAGAAGATCCGTTTGATAGCTGTGACTTCTACTTCAACCTCGGATGATACGAAGACCAGGCCGTTGATAGATGATTCTCCATTTGTCCCTTTCAAGCGACAACTTCAAGAGCTAATGGGTTTTTTAAAGAAAGCGACAAACCAGTCAGAAGTGGATGGTGGTTCATCAGTCCTTTCAGAAGAGGAAGCATAAGTCAGGAGTCAAAAGCTCCCTCAGCATACTCGAGCTTGTTAAAGTTTTTGTTGCTGACTTACCCAGACTTCTTTGAGTCAGCTTCGCCTTCTTCCCCACCTTCTATGTTCGTGAAGGATAGGAGGTCGGCTCCTTCAGGATTACCGAAACTGGTTCTTTCCCAGACATCTAAGAAAACCCTTAAAGAAGCAGAAGAGTGGCTTGTTTGGAAGAGAGAGTCAGGTAAGGCCTCGTTCGCCTACCCACCTTCGAAGCTTCAAAAGAAGACCTACAGGTTTTAAATGACTGGAGAAGTTCCTTCCTTGGGAGTGTCCGCCTCCTCTCACAGAAGAGCTGCATTTTCAGCTGCAAAAGTGTTGTTGTTCCTACACGATATACAAACCCTTGGTCATTAACATAAGTAATTACTTTCAGCATAGCTGGAATTATGGCCGTTAAACTCTTAACAAGCTGGTTAGGCAGTAACTAGTGTCTGGTAGGCAGGTAGGCCCACCTGCCCAATTGTAAACACTCTACGTTGCTTTCGGCTGTCTTCCGATGAAGACTTATTGTGAGCTCTTGCTGATGAGCCGTCAATCATTTTCTGGTGGGATCTTTAATTTTTTATTTTTTGAATAAATATGTATATTCTGTATTTGATATTAATAATTAATTGAATTTAATAATTAATATGCAAACCCACATTTTGTGATAGCCTTGATAGCTGCCTTTCTACTTTGTGTTAAGGGTCGGTGGCAAAGGTATGCCAACATCTTTATTAGTACATATTTTCGCCCTTTAATGTTGGGACGAGACGTATTCATCCGAGACTTAAGCTTACACTTCGGAATCTACCGAGGGGAACTTCGGAGGTTTGTCCTTGTTTCCTCTGGTAATTCCTCTTCTTCTTTGTCCTTTAGCTAGCTATCGGATGAAGGTAGAAGAGGGGGCGTTGGTGTTGGTGTTTGGGGGGTCTCCTCTCATTTCGGAAGGCTGTGCCCTTTGATGCGAGAGGAGTATCCCATTACTACTTTGAATCATAGTTTCTTTCTTTTACAGACTAGTAGTGGTGATTGTGATTACAGCAGTAGATGGTTGGATATCTCTTCGTGTTGGTTCCTAACCTTGGAGTTGTACCTGTGATTCATAGCATGCTGTGATATTGGTCCTTGAGTGTGTGTACTGATCCCCTGCTGGAAATCATATTCATTTACCACTGCTATCCTGGAGGTATTTCACTGGACAAAGCCTTCTGTGATTATCAACACCTGTAATGACTCTGCTTGAAAAAGGATTAATTAATATGTTAACCCCACTTAAAAGAGGATGGAGAAAAGATAAGGGAAAGACCACTCCACGAATCAAGAATCCAGTTGGGTGGAGAACCAGAACCTACACTGCCTAAGGAGGTGGTGCCGAATTCGAACCAAGGGTGGCTGAATTTGAGAATGACAGAAGCGAGAGAGGACTGGCAGCTGTCATTCAGAAAAGAAGCAGAAATATTTCCAGGGTCCAAAAATAGTGATTGTTCCGACACGTAATACAAACCCTCGGTCCTTTACATAAGGAATTACTGGACTGGTCATAAGATTTACTAACTAAGTAGTTAGGCAGTAACTGCTTGTCCAATGGTCGGGAGTCCTGCCCGACTGGAGGTAAACATATCACTTTGCTTTTGACTGCCGATGGGTGTAGATGTGTGTTCGCCTCTCTGCCCGCCTTTGTCGTGAGATTTTCGTTGATGTCAACAATTGAGCTACTTGCTTCTGCGCTTTTTCTTGTTTTATTATTAGTGTGTGTACTGTGTGTAAGTACTTATTATTCTTTTTTTGTTATTATTTGTGGTTTTGCATTGCTGGAGTCATGCAAGCACACAAAGTGGTGAAGCCCCCTCGCCCCTCATCCAACCAGAGAGTGTGCCCTGGAGTGAAGGGTTGTAAGTGTGGGGCATTCAGGTCCAGCGATGCAGTGGACCCTCATTTATTGTGTACGTGGTACCGAGGGCGTGAATGCTCTTGGGCCGTACCTTGTGATTTTTGTATCTCCTGGTCGGAGGAGCAGTGGGAGCTCTATGACGAGGAGGAAACCACGTAAAGTCGCCAAGGTGTCGTCAGAAAGCTCTCCCTCGACACCTCTGGTGACTGACACATCATCTTCCTTCCTCCCTCCTAGCCAGCTCCCGCGTATGGCCCTCTCCCCTTTGAGGGACGTGTCCCGTTGCACCTCTTCGTTCGATCTGTCGTGCGCAGAGCAAGGAACACGACACCCCGACCTGGAGTTGTACTCGGGGTCTTCAGTCCATTCAGGGTGGGATCTTTCCCCCTCTGAGCAAACTGGAGCCCCCCCCCCCCCACCCCCCCCCCCCAGCCCCCCCCCCCCCCCCCCCCCCCCCCCCCCCCCCCCCCCCCCCCCCCCCCCCCCCCCCCCCCCCCCCCCCCCCCCCCCCCCCCCCCCCCCCCCCCCCCCATTAACCTGACTGTTGCTTCCCCAGGAGTGTCTGCCTCCGTGGGTGGAGACCTTCAGCAGGTATGGCGCTCACTGAGTCTGCCGGGCACTCCCAGTATCTGGCTGTGGCCCCAGTGACTCATGGGGTAATGACATTGACCACCACCACTCTATCAACACCAGGGTATGCTGCACTATCGCACCTTGTGTACACGCAGCAAGTGACATCGGTAACCCTTTCAGCCGCTGTACAAGCCCCGCTGATTTATGTGCCTCGGAAGGAGATGGATCCTCTGCCACCTGGGTTTGCTGTTCTCGCCCAGTCCCTTGACTTTGAGTGCCCGAAGAGCTCCCCCCTTGACCACCCACTGGTTCCTGTGACTGTTCCTGCTGTCTCTGTTCCTGCCCGTGGTTGTGCTGCTCCTTCTGCAGGTTCCTCCGGACAGGTGCAGTTGGGCCGTGTTGCTACTGCAACTGCCCCAGCTCCAGCTCCGTCCTGGATGGAGGACCTGTCGGTTGTCTTGAGGAAGTTGGCGAAGAAGTCCAGGAAGAAGAGGAAGGTGTCGTCATCTTCTCTGTCGCCTTCTTCGTCGTCGTCTTCTGCTGCCTCTTCCCCTTCGACTTCCAAGGCCCCCCAGCCGAGGAAGAAGAAGGTGGCCTTGCCCTCCCCCCCAAGAAGTCTCCCACAGAGACTTCTAAGGGTCTGTCACGCTCTGGCCAGACAGGTGGGTCTTCCTCTGGTCTTTCCGTTCCTTCAGGAACGGGACCTGTCTCTCCTTCCCCAGGGAAGGAGAAGACGGGGACCGTAGGGGTGCTGGCTACCGCTGGTACCTCTGCTCCTGGCTCCAGAGGTTCCACCTCCAGACCAGGAACCGTCTCGGCCGCTCGCGAGGAGCGTCACCGAGTGTACAGTCACCTATGGATGACCGTGCAGCCAGGGTCCAGACCGTTGAGCCTGCTCATCGTCAGGACCCAGGCACGGAGCGGAAGACTGGCAAGAGTCGCTCAGGTGACTCTCCCCAGGCCGGTGATTGCTCTCGTGGCGATCCCCCGGTTCCCAGGGTTGACGTGACAGTCCCACCAGACCGTTCATGTGTCGAGGCTAGGAAGAGGTCCCCCCGGTCACCAGGTCCTCGGCTGGACCAGGTACCGTGGTGCGTCGAAAGGACGGAGCTCGCTTTCACCGTGTCAGTGGACCGTCGCTCCCACTGGGACCAGACGGCTCGCACAACTGGTAGCAGCTCTCCTGACGCATGAGACCGACGCTACTGTTCTCAGTCCAGCGCTTCTCCACACGGAGAATGCTGGTCCAGACCTTCATCTCACCTGCAGTCCTCCCTGCCCACTGGCTCTGCTGGTAGACAGGGTAGGAGCGTCAGCTCTTCCTCACCTGTCCCTTCAACCTCCTCGGGCTACACTGGGAGGAGCGAGGTGAGCAGGGGTGACGGCGAGGAGTGCACTCCTCACGGTCCCGCCACGAGAGCCTACGATCCTGGCTCGGTCCTTGGACCTAGCAGGTCGTACGCACAAGTGGTTGGAGGAGACCACGAGGGGTCTGGTGAGGTTCTTCCTCCTGAAGGAAGAGTGCCTCGAGAGGTGATCGGCCTGGATGGATCTGACGGTCCATCGCCTCAGGATCACCCCCCGAGATACAGAGGTCCTTCGCAGAGGTCATTGCGCTGATTCATCAGCACAACGACCTCGGGGAAGGATCGTTGGTTGCTCCCTCTGAACCTCCATTGAGGTTGGAGTCGATATGGGGTCCCAAGAAGGAACCCAGAGCGACGGTGGGTTTACCTCGGTCCACCTTGGCCGACGGTGTGCTGGGCCAGGTAAACGCTCTCGTCTCTGGACAGGAGGGTTCGCTTAGGTCCAGCAGGTCGGACAAACTGCTTCTCCCTCCTTTGCCTCGCCAGCGGCGTTTCTACATGCCTTCAGTGGACCCGTTGCCAACCAAGCAGGTTAACCTGGAGATAGCTAGGCTAACTCGGGGGGTGCCTCTCCATCACCTGCTGGCTGAGAACTTCTGGTTCTCACAGCAAGAGGCATCGGCCCTGGAAGCGACTGCCATGGCAGCATTCCAGGTAGTCTCCTGGCTGGATCTGTGGTCCCTCATGGTATCCAGAGTCGCAGCCTCCTCGGGAGCTATCGTTCCCGAAGAAGACTTGACGTTTGGGAGGCTCTGCCAGTCTGGAGGTAGGGCCATCTCCTACCTCGCCCACCAGACGGCCAACCTGTGGGCCAATCTGGTCCTGGTCCTGAGATGATGGGATTCTGTCCTGGCTCGGGTAACCAGAGCGGCCGGTCAAGAGGTGACACTGGGTCTACAGAACGGACCGTTGCTGGGTTCCTCCTCTCTCTTCCCCAGAGAGATGGTGGATGCTGCGGTGGAAAAGCGTCGCACTGAGGACAGTGACCGCCTAGTACACCAGGCAGTCTTGAGCAACTGCAGCTAAGCCTCGGAGCTTGGCTAGCTCTTCCTCCGCTTTCAAGACACTAGCTCCGTCAAGGTCACGAGGAAAGACCCAGTCTTCGTCCTCCGCTTTGAGGAGTGAGTGTCAGCCCTCCTCCCAAGCCTCCTACTCCCGTGGGAGACCTGCCAAGCGGAAGCCAAAGAGAAGGAAACGCTAGGGACAGCGTTCCCCCTCATCTGCTGCTGGAAGGTGTGTTGTACCTGGCGAGCCATTAAGCAACTTGGCAGCGCTACAGAGCCGAGACCTGGGCAGTGGGTGTTCTTTGGGAGGGATACCTACTTCGCACCCGGTCCACCTTCAGACGTACGTTCCCGGTTCTGCCAGGGACGTAACACTACGAGAAGAAGTCAAGACCACGCTGAGCAAACGAGCTGTGGATATCGTACGAGATCAGTCGCCTGAGTTTCTACAGCTGACACTTCCTAGTAGAGAAGTTCCGGGGGGGGGGGGGGGGGGGGGGGGGGGGGGGGAGGGCCGGTTGGAGACTGGTGATAGATCTCTCTCCCTTGAACCGATTCGTTCATCAGACTTGGTTCACGATGGAAACAGCATGCTCAGTGCTCGATTCCATCAGGGAGAACAATTTCATGCTTTCGGTGGACCTGAAGGATGCGTATTTCCAAATACCCATCCATCAGTCCTACAGGAAGTACCTCCACTTTATCCTTGACAGGACGGTGTACGAATTCAGGGCACTATGTTTCAGTCTCTCAACCGCCCCACAGGTGTTCACGTGAGTGTTTACTCTGGTGTCGGCTTGGGCTCATTCGGTCAGGATACGTCTGATGAGGTATCTCGACGATTGGCTGGTCCTGGCGAACTCTTGCTCGCAGTTGGTACAGGACAGAGATAGACTCCTCGACTTATGCCGCTATCTGGGGATCATGGTGAATGTTGAGAAGTCAGATCTCGACAGGAACAGTCAGCTCAGCAGTGGCAAGTCGTGATCGGTCACCTGTCGTCACTGGAGAAGTTAGTCCCTCATGGGCGTCTTCACCTACGGTCTCTTCAGTGGAGATTAAAGGAGTGCTGCTCACAGGCACTGGATCCACAATCCTTCCTTGTTCCTCTCACGGAGGAAGTAAGGGACGACCTGGCTTGGTGGCTAGACGACAGGAACCTCATACACTGGGGCCTCGCTTAGTCGCGGATCAGCAATCACGGATTCAGTTAATCACGGGTTTTTCCTTGGACCACTTCTCAGTCTATATTGCTGGTGTGAATCCGTGGTAGGCTAAGCCTCGTCCGGTTCCGATAACCAACAAATGCATGAACAGATTCACATTATGACATTAATTGACAATAAAGGTAATAAAACCATTCTCACCTTATATATTATTGGCATATCTTCATAATATATAGCCTATTCATGGAATAATCCCACACCATTGACATCAACTTGTAGTTGAGCGGCCAGCAGAAATGTAAACATTGAGTTACACTTAACAGCACCTTTGTCATTCTTAACCTTTTAGTAATGTTAGTAGTAGTAGTGTAATTACAGTAGTAATAACATTTAGGAAAACAGTAATTTTCAATTCGAACTTCATTATTGTTTTGGTATAACGTAATCAACTTCTCTGAACACTGCAGTCATACAAACGATAATTGTCATAGATTATCGTATTGTTGTTTGCAATCGGCGAAGAAGCGTAAACGTAATAAAACCATTTTTACCTTTTATATTATTGTCATATATTCATAATAAAACGCATATCTTATATATTATTGGCATATCTTCATAATAAAAAACCTCTTCCCCCCCCCCCCCCCCCCCCCCCCCCCCCCCCCCCCCCCAAGGGAATAATATTCCTTGGGGAATGCATTTTCAAAAGACAAAGATACACTACATGTTTACAGCATGCAATGATTACTTTATTTTGATGTGATTACATTATTATTACAGTATGGTACTCTAAGCAGTACAGTAACTATTTTTTTATCATAAATGTATATTCATTCACGAAAAAAATATGTATGACCACCGTGACGTCACCAAACCTAGTCTCGTGTGTACATACTATCTTTACACAACGTGATAGTGGTTACAACGTTCTACAAACTACCCATGTATTTTTACGTAAGTATCCTCTAAATTGTGTCATAAATCACTTTTTACTTACTTGGATGGTGGAGCCCAAATACTACGTATATCCCCGGAAAATTAACGAAATCGCGTTTTTAATTTTTATCATTAGAGCAAGATTCACTAATTTCTGTGTTTTCTTCTTTTTTTTCATGACTAAATGCATTTTTAGGATACTCTTTTACAAATTTTTCAAATACTAGATGTAAAACAGCAAAATCAATCTCTCTCTCTCTCTCTCTCTCTCTCTCTCTCTCTCTCTCTCTCTCTCTCTCTCTCTCTCTCTCTCTCTCTCTCTCTTGCAGAAAAAACTATAATACTGATCTATTATTATCGTAATAAAAGAACAAAATGGTCTTTTATTCTTTCTGTGATTTACGAAACTGCTTCAATACAACTTTTATAGTTGACTCAATGATTATCACATTATAACAGTACACAAGAGAATATCTTGTTTCATTTCTTATCGCCATAAAAATATTTAAAATACAAATTTCATTATGTTATTCTCGAGCTAAGCTAGTAACAGTACGCTCATCCTAAGCTGCTCTCTCAAGCTATTCAACAGTTACTCTCATCCCAGGTTGCTTTCTCTCTCTCTCTCTCTCTCTCTCTCTCTCTCTCTCTCTCTCTCAATGAAATATGAATTACTGTACCATAATATCATAAACTATTATGTACAAATTATAATATCATAAACTATTATGTACAAAGTTAAAAATAATAATAATTCCTTAATAAATTCGTTTCTTTAGCAACTAAATTGTTTTCCAAAATAATTCTTTCGGTAATAAACGTCCATCAGCTGATTCTAAACGTAAACAAAAGACAAAACTAGATTTTTTATTGCTGTATTTTGCTGCTTTATACATTAATATTATAGTTGGGGTGCTGTAATCTTTACAGTAAATCATGTTTTTTTTATCATAAATATGTTCATTCACAAAATAGATATACTATGTACTTTTAGTTTGGTGCAGCAGCCAAATCATGAAAATAGAAAGAAATTGTTAGGTAATATACTTTTGTTTGCTGATCTGATGAAGGGGAAATTGAAGATAGGAAAGAATAACTTTGAAACTATCTTGAATTTAGTTTAAGGTGATAGTTGAAGACATATTTGGTGTTTGAACTAAAGTTATAAACATTGAAATAGTGGTCTTGGGTGGGTTAATTATTAAAGTAGGCAGTTTAAAGCAATTTTTAGGGGGGGTACCAGGATAACACGGGTATTTACTTATCAAGGGGGGTTCTGGGCCCTATCCCCCACGATTATCGAGGCCCTACTGTACACCTCTTGGGCATCAGAGTGTCACTCTACCTAGACGACTGGCTTCTCCGCTCCTCTTTGGAAAGTCAGTGGATGAAGGATCTCAAGAGGACTCTTTCATTAACTCACTTGTTAGGTCTTCTTATAAATGAAGAGAAATCTCAGCTAATTCTGACTCAGAGCATTCTCTATTTGGGGATGACTCTGAACTCTCAAGTTTTTCAGGCTTTTCTTTCATCAAAGAGAGTCCAGTCGTGTCTGGAAGTAGTAGTACAGGACTTCCTGGACTGCAAGTCCTGTTCCGCCAACCATTGGACAGTCTGTTAGGAACACTAGCTTCGGTGGAACAGTTTGTCAAATTCTTCCTGAAGGCATCATGGTGCAGGAAGACTCAACCGGACTCGACAGTATTCTTGATTTCAGACGAAATCAAGGAGGACTTAGCGTGGTGGCTTTCAAAACCAAGACTGGTAGAGGGTCTTTCGCTTCATCCGCTCCACCCAACCCTTCAGTTCTTTCCAGACGCCTCCGACGCAGGTTGGGGAGACCTGTTGGGGAAGAACGAAACATCAGGGGAATGGTCGGAAACGCAGCGCTCTCTTCATATCAACGTGAGGGCGCTATTAGCAGGGTTCCTGGGACTTCAGGCGTTCTCTCATCTCGTGACGGGACAGGTGGTAGCAGTTCACGGAGACAACTCCACAACACTTTCCTACATCAGGAAACAAAAGGGAATGCGTTCCTTCACCCTCTACAACCTTGCAAAAGATCTGCTTCTGTGGTAAGAAAAATTTCAAGTTACGCTGATCCCTTGATTTGCTCAAGGGAAAATGAACGTGTTGGCGGACGAACTAAGTTGCCATCATCAAGTACTGCCATTGGAATGGACTCTCGACGCGAAGGTCTGCCTAGACCTATGGAAATTTTGGGGAAAGTTGATGATAGACCTCTTTGCAACTTCGAGGATCAACCGCCTTCCGCTGTTTTGCTCCAGTACCGGACCCTCTTGCATGGTCAGTCGATGCAATGTTACTAGACTGATCGGCCCTGGAAGCATACGCCTTTCCCCCGTTCGGCCTAATAAAATAAGTGCTGAACAAAGTGTCATTCCACAAAAATGTTTCTGACACTAGTCGCTCCATTCTGGCCAAGGAAAGAATGGTTCCCAGATCTACTCGACTTGCTCGTAGATTTCCCCAGACTTCTTCCGTTAAAGAGATATCTACTCAGACAACCGCACTTTGAAAGATTCCACCAAGGATTATCCGCTCTGGCACTGACAGGATTCAGACTGTCAGGAGTCTCGTCAGAGCGAAAGGTTTTTCGAGACGAGCTGCAGAAGCTATTGCAAACTGCAGAAGAGATTCTTCTAACAGAATATACCAGTCTAAATGGGGAGTGTTTCAAAAATGGTGTAGACAAACTAAAGTCTCTTCTTCTGAAACATCTGTGAACGAAATAGCTGATTTCCTTCTTTTCTTGAGGGACGTTAAGCGTTTAGCGCCTTCGACTATTAGGGGATACAGAGTGATGCTGGCTTCAGTTTTTAAAGACAGAGGACTAGACCTATCCAAGAATAGTGATCTTTCTGATCTAATTAAATCGTTTGAGACTAACAAATCGTCGAAGGGTTCGATAGCATGAAATCTCAATATAGTTCTTAAACGGCTTTTGGGTCCTCCCTTTGAACCGCTACTTTCTTCATCTATGATGAATCTCACCAAGAAGACATTATTTTTAGTTGCATAGGCATCTGCTAGATGAGTTAGCGAGCTACACGCAATGGACAAAAAGGTGGGATTTTCTCAAGGTGACGCAGTTTGCTCCATGGAGCTCAATTTTTTCGCGAAAAACGAAAACACTTCTAATCCTTGGCCACGTAACTTCGTTCTCAAGAACCTGACAGACTTGATAGGCCAGGAAGAAGAAGAACGGCTCTTATGTCCCGTGCAGGGATTAAGATATTACCTCCGCAGAACAGAAAGAATTAGAGGTCAATCGAATTGTTTGTGGTGCTCTGTTAAAAATCCCTCTCGCCCTCTCTCAAAAAACGCTATTTCCTTTTTTCTGAGAGAATTAATTGTCGAAGCACATTCTCAAGCTAACGAAGCAGTGTTTCCTTTATTGAGAGTTAAAGCGCTCGAAGTTCGAGCAGTAGCGACTTCCCTCGCTTTTCGACACAACTAGTCGCTATCTGCTATCCTCCAAAGTACCTTTTAGAGGTCTGAATCTGTGTTCGCTATGCATTATTTGAAAGAAATCGAGACAAGTGTTCAAAGATTGTAAGTCTCTCGGTCCACTTTCGGTAGCTGGCATGGTGTTGGGAGAAACGACATAGGGGGTTGCTCCCTCTGTTAGCCTATGTTTTGCCTTGTATCAATTTTGACGAGTTAAAGGGAAGTCATTTTAGTGTTAGTTTTGGTGGGTAAAGGTTTTTATTTCGGTGTAGGTGACAGTTATTTTTCATGTTGGTTATTTCTGGTCTTACCCCAGGGCAAGGGCAATATTTTGTTGTATCTTCGTTGAGTCAGCGGTGAACACCATGACTATGAGGATATTCCACTCCATTTAGAGGCACCCATTGGTCATACTCCAAGCCTTCTACTACCTAAGATGAGCCCCAACCAGAGGCAGTATTCTCCTGCAGTAGCTCTTAAAAGGTAAGGTACAACAGGCACTAACAGTGCTTTTGGGTACTTTATTTTCAAGAATCATATGTTATTTTTGAATTAAAACTTACATCCACAGCCCCCCATCCTTGCAATGGGTAATCAGCTGTATAATTGTTCAGTAAGACACTGCAATAAAAATGGAATTTTCATTATAAAGTAAAATTTTATTGCATACTTACCGAACAATTATTAATCAAAGCCCTCCCTCCTCCCCACAGAACGAATTGATGTTACCTGGGCAGTTGTACCTGTAACTCCCTCGAGTGGAGGGAGATGACGTCACCTACATCAGCGATGGCAGCGCCACTGCGGAAGTTTTGAATCTATTTTCTGCCATTCGTAGGGAACCTACAGCTGTATAATTGTTCAGTAAGTATGCAATAAAATTTAATTTTATAATGAAAATTCCATTTTTCAAGGTATCATAGGATCTATCCTTAATCAAGTGTGTTAGAAGCAGCGATCTGTGTATTTTTGAGGGTGCCATTCCAGAGGAAATTTCAGCACCTGGAACCTTGTAGACATTAATGTTTTCATACAATGAACTTACCTGTCAGATATATACTTAGCTAAGACTCCGTCGTCCCCGACAGAAATTCAAATTTCGCGCCACTCGCTACCGGTAGGTCAGGTGATCTACCTGCCTGCCTGGGGCGGCAGGATAGGAACCATTCCCGTTTTCTATCATATTTTCTCTGTCGCCGGTGGTATCAACATTGTTGTTACTACCTCCTGACTGGAATTCGCTTTTCAAGACTTTTTGATCATCTATATTGGATTTCTTGGTGACGTACTGGATCGTTGTTTTGGCATTCGCTAGTGGGACTGGATTTGGACTTGCTTTTGATTTTTCTGATAGAATGTCTGATTCAAGTGTTAGTGTGAGAGTGTGTGTGAATGTAGGCTGCAAGGTGAGGATACCGAAGGCTTCGGTTGATCCTCACACTGTATGTCATAAGTGTAGGGGGTTTGACTGTTCTTTAGCTAACACCTGTATTGAGTGTGAAAAGTTGAATGCTAATGAATGGAAGACTCTAATTTCTTACTGAGAAGTTAGAGAGGGATAGAATTAGACGGGCCTGCACAAAAGGGTTGTGAGTACAAGGGCCTATTGAGCCTTTTTCTGAGTCTAATCTCCCTGTATTAATGATTTGATTCTCCCTATGTATCTGAACCCTCACAGGCTTTGCATTCGGATTCGGCTTCTGAAATCGCCAATCTGAAGGCTACCTTTCGTAAGATGAAGAACAAAAATGGCGGCCATGCAAGGTAAGGAAAGTGATAGTGAATTACTTAGTGAAGTGAGTGTTCCCAGTGTTGTGGATGGGGCGTCTGACCGTCCCTGCGATGCTCCCAGGCCCTAGACCTCTTCCAAACTCACATACCCAGAGGAGAAGAAAGTCGAAAGTCGTACGGAGGTTGTGGGGAATCCCCAACGGTCAGGCGTCCCTTCAGCAGGTTCTGTTTCGCTACAGTCTGCTCAGGACCGCTTTAATAGAAGCGTCCTACGAGATTGTTTCATTTTCGTCGTCCGGTTCTCCTTCACTAAACGAGGGTGGAAGGACTCGGATCTTTCTAGGCCACTGAAAAGGCACTGGAAAGAACGCGCGTTTGACTCGAGCCCGGAGCGCTTCTCGGAGGAAGCCCCCTCTTCTATCAAGAAGGCCAAGATGGTCTCGCGCCTCCTCGATCGGTAGTTGAGGATCGCACTCCTTCGAGTTCTCCTGCTTCTTCTATTGAAGAGGACGCTGGTGTGGCTTCCAAGAGGATATTGCTAGCTGTACAAGAACAGTTAGCCTCTTTGGTTGGAGTTCTTTCGAGGGATCCCCCTCCGCAAGAAGGACGCTAGACTTTCCTATTAAGAAGTCTCGTCTTCTTTCGCCTGACCAGACAATGAAGCGTCCTTCAGGCATGAAGAGCCTTACGGAAGCGCGAGACCGTCTTCCAGGGCGCGAAGATTCTTTCAGGCGTCAGGAGCTATCCGAGCGAGTTGCTCTAGACAAGGATACGCTCAGGCGCGAGGGGCCAGCCAGGCGCGAGGAGTCAGCCAAGCGCGAGGCGCCAGCCAGGCGTGAGGAGTCAGCCTAAGCGCGAGGCGCCAGACAAGCGCAAGACGTCAGCCAGGCGCGAGACGCCAGCCAAGCAAAGCTTTCCGCCAACAAGCGCCAGCCAAGCGCGAGCGCCAGCCAAGCGCGAGGCGCCAGCCGAGAGGCGCAAGCCAAGCGCGAAGAGCTTGCCAGGCGTGAGAAGTCAAGCAGACGCCGAGACTACTAGTAGACTTGAGAGAGAATCTGTTCACTCTATGAGTCCCTCTCCTAGTAGGAGTTTGTCGCCAGTAGAGAGAGACTTGGTGAAGATCCTCTAGTATTTCAAGCCGATTCTCCGCACGGTGTGGACGATCAGCGATTAACGGTAGAGAAGGCTTCTCTAACTATAGAGTTTTGACAGACCTTCTTTTGCAAGAGTATGGAGATTCGTTGACTCCTGCGGCTCCTCCTTCGCCTCGATCACTGTTTTCGAGTGCGATCGTACCGAAGTCTTCGTCGGTTTTTTTGAAGATGAGATCGATGATCTCTATGAAAAGAGCTCTACAGTCTCTTGACAAGTGGATGTTGTCGAAGAAGGATCTGGGCAGAACCACCTTCTGTATGCCTCCAGCCATACTTTCTGGTGAAAAGAGGTGTCTGGTACCGAAACTGGGGAGAACATGGGCCTTTCTCTCCCTGCGTCGGCTGAAGCGGACTTTTTCAACCTTGGTTGATTCATCGCGTAGACACGCTTTGAATGGAGCTCGTGTGACTTGGGCGATTTCTGAGACTGATCATATCCTCAAGGGCCTCTTCCATATTTTGGAAGTGTTTAATTTCCTAGACTGGTCCCTTGGGGTGATGTCTAAGAAGGCTCATGACTCGGAAGGTCTAGACCCCGAAGTCATTCTTAGTATTCTGTCATGTATTGACAAGGCAGAGTACAAGACGGATCGGGAGAAGTCTCCTCTCTCTTTGGAGCGGTACTCCTTAAGAAGAGGAGTATTTTTAGTGCCTTCTTAACCAAGGCGGTTTCTCCCTCACAGAGAGCAGCCCTGGTTTTCGCTCCCATGTCAGACTTCTTGTTTCCTTCTCAGTTAGTGAAGGACATTTCTCGCTCACTGACTGAGAAGGCGACACAGGATCTTCTCCTTCACACTGCAAGGAAGAAGAGACCCCTAGTTGCGGTTGACAAGAAAGGACCGACTTCTACGGTTCAGCCCTTTCGAGGAGGCCCTCCCTCCAGAGCTCCCTCTAAGAGGAGGGTAGGTTCCTGAAAGGAGGAGGTAGGCAAAGCTTTCTTCCCGTCCCTTTAAGAAAGGGAAGTGAGACCCAGGACCAACCTCCAAACACCAGTGGGTGCCAGGCTTCTCGAATTTGCAAGACGCCTGACATTCATAAACTCGGACGCCTCTTCGATGTCTATAATCAGGAAGGGATATCTTATCCCTTCCAGGACAGTCCTCCCCTAACGACTACTCCGCGGAAACTGTCAGCCAGATACAGGGTACCCTGCTACTGAGGGATACTCTTCGTCTGATGGTGGATCTATGTGGGACAAACGAGCTATAGAATTAGTTCTGGAGCAAAACTCTCCGGGGTTTTACAATCGTCTTTTTCTGGTTGCGAAAGCCTCGGGGGGCGGGGGGCTGGAGACCAGTACTAGATGTCAGCGCTCTGAACAAGTTCGTTCTAAAGGAGAAGTTCTCTATGGAGACTTCGGCCTCAGTCCTTGCGGCTACGTCAAGGAGATTGGATGGTGTCGCTGGATCTCCAGGACGCTTATTTTCATGTCCGATTCACCCTTCTTCGAAGAAGTACCTCCGTTTCATGACGGGGGGGAAGGATCTTTCAGTTCAGGGCCTTGTGTTTCGGCCTGTCCACAGCTCCTCAGGCTTCACAAACCTGATGAAGAATGTGGCGAGGTTTCTTCACCTCAAAGGCATCAACATCTCTATATATCTGGACGATTGGCTCATCAGGGCCAGAACAGACAGACAGTGTTTGGAGGACCTTTCTTTGACCCTAGACCTGATAAAGGCGTTGGGACTACTCGTGAACCTCGAGAAGTCACAGCTGATCCCCAGACAGAACTTAGTCTATCTGGGGATTCAGATGGATTCTCGGGGTTTTCGAGTATTTCCTTCGCAAGAGAGAATCGTGAGAGGCTTGGAGAAAGTCTCTCTCTTCTTAGGGAAAGAACGAACTTCGGCGGCGAGGGAATGGTTAAGCCTTCTAGGGACCCTTTCCTCGCTCGAACAGTTTCTTTCCTCTAGGAAGACTTCATCTTCGTCCTCTTCAGTTTTTCCTAAGGAGATCATGGAATTGGAAGACGGGACTTCTCTCCGACAGTTTTCTCCTTCCACTGGAAATGAAACCACACCTGCAATGGTGGTTGTCCCCTCTCAAAAGAGAACAAGGGAATTCTCTGGAAGTTCCGAACCCAAGCTGAGTGTTATATTCAGACGCATCGGAGAAGGGTTGGGAGCAACACTAGACCGAGAGAAGTGTCAGGCACCTGGAAGGCAGAACAGGTGTCCTGGCACATAAATTGCAAAGAACTTCTGGCAGTTCACTTGGCTCTAAAGTTCTTCGAACCTTTTGTGGCAAACAGTGTGGTCCAAGTGAATGTGGACAACACTACCGCTCTGTCCTACATTCGGAAGCAAGGAGGAACACACTCCTTGTTCCTATACGAAATAGCAAGAGATCTGCTACTTTGGACCTCCCAGAGGAACATCTCCCTCCTGACAAGATTTGTTCAGGGTACGAGAAACGTCAGGGCGGACAGACTGAGCAGGAGAAGCCAGGTCCTTCACACAGAATGGACCCTTCATTCAGAGGTGTGTCAGAGTCTTTGGGATCTTTGGGGCACTCCTCATGTAGATCTGTTCGCCACATTCCTTTCCAAAAGGCTGGAAGTCTTTTGCTCAGTGGTGGAAGACCCAAGAGCTCTCGTGGTCAACGCCTTCCTGCTAGACTGGTCTCATGTAGACGTGTACGCTTTTCCCCCTTTCAAAATCCTGGGGCAAGTGTTGAGAAAGTTTGTAGCGTCCAACGGAACAAGAATGACCCTGATAGCCCGTTTTGGCCAGCACAAGATTGGTTTGCAGAGGTGCTGGAGTGGACAGTAGACTTCCCCAGATCCCTTCCAAGAAGGATGGATCTTCTCAGACAGCCACACTTCGAGAGGTTTCATCAAAACCTCCCCGCTCTTGCTCTGACTGCCTTTCGACTATCGAAAGACTTGTCAGAGCGAGGGGGTTTTCCTCCGCGAAGCTGCAAGCGCTATCGCTAGAGCCCGCAGAGCTTCCACTAGACGAGTCTATCAGTCTAAGTGGGAGGTTTTTAGAAGGTGGTGTAAGTCTAAGAAGTTGTCCTCCTCCAGTACCTCTATAACCGAAATTGCTGATTTCCTTTTGTTCCTGAGAGACTCTCACTTATCTGTATCGACTATCAAAGGATACAGGAGCTTGCTTTCGGCAGTCTTCAGAAACAGAGACCTAGAGATTGCTGATAATAAAGATCTGCACGACTTTATTAGATCGTTTGAAACAACAAAATAATAAGGAACTAACTCCTCCCAGCTGGAACCTGGATGTAGTTCTCAAGTTCCTTTCGTCTGACAGATTCGAGCTCCTCATTTAGCTTCGTTTAGGGATTTAACAGGAAATGCTTGTTTCTCCTATCTTTGGCGACAGCCAAAAGAATTGGTGAACTTCACTCCCTTGAAGATGAAGTCGGCTTCAACAGAGACTCGGCCTTCTGCTCGTTTTAGAACACTTTTTCTAGCGAAAAATGAAAACCCCTCGAATCCCTGGCCCAAGAGATTCGAGATTAAAGGCTTATCGAGCTAGTGGGTAGAGAAACAGAAAGGTCCCTGTAAGAGCCTTGAAGTTCTACTTACAAGGAAAAAACAAATGGGAGGCTCTAGGCAAGGTCTTTGGTGTTCCGATTAAGGACCCACAAGAATCATGTCTAAGAATGCATTAGCTTTCTTCATAAGGAGCGTCATTACAGATGCTCACAAGTTCTGTCCTGACGACTCTTTTCCGCTTTTAAGAGTAAAAGCTCATGAAGTTAGAGCAGTGGCGACGTCTCTCTCTTTTCAGAAGAATATGTCGCTAAAGAAAATCATTGATACGACATATTGGAGGTGCAATTCGGTATTTGCATCTCACTATCTTAAAGATGTTCGCGTGACCTACGAGAAATGTTTTTCTCTGGGGCCTTTCGTATCGGCGGATACGATACTGGGTACGGGAGCAAACACCAATCCTTAACTTTGTACATACCTTCTACTAGATATGTTCTAGATTTCTGCTGACAAAGAGGGCTCGGTGCTGCACTGGCGGCCAGTCACTGTTGTTCAGTAAGGAACTCTTGTGATATCTTTTAGAGGAGTATTATAAAAAAAAATTTTTGAGAATTTTTGTATGAATGCATATTAGTTTGGAGTTATGGGTTGTTTGTAATGAGTTCGGGGATAACTCAGAACAATTCTTTATACTAACATGGTGGTTAGGATCAGGTGGTCGGGATTGGTTGTGTGCTCCTTCATAAGGGGTGTTGTCATAGAAGTGGTCCAGTACCCATTGACAAAGTCCTTTCAGGCTCTGCCGAGTAAGCGGTTCGTATACCCATCGACAGACCCACAAGAACTCTTAGCCATAGATCACATATCTCGCTAAAGTCTTGAGGTGATGCAGACTACCGGGCTACAGCCACGAAGTCTACCACCTATCAGGTAGGAACCAAGGTTTTTCTTTTATACCTACAACATATGTTGTTTACCTGTCTATTCCATTTTAGCTGTCTCTTACTCTCCACCAAAGGGTGCCAATCAGCTAAGTATATATCTGACAGGTAAGTTCATTGTATGAAAATGATATTGTTATAATACAATAAAGTTTCATACATACTTACCTGGCAGATATATACGATTAATGGCCCCACCCAGCCTCCCGCAGGAGACAGGTGGAAGAGAGAAAATATGATAGAAAACGGGAATGGTTCCTAGTCCTGCCGCTCAGGGCAGGCAGGTAGATCACCTGACCTACCGGTAGCGAGTGGCGCGAAATTTGAATTTCTGTCGGGGACGACGGAGTCTTAGCTAAGTATATATCTGCCAGGTAAGTATGTATGAAACTTTATTGTATTATAACAATATCATTTTTCTGCTTTCTTAGATACTTTCAAGAGGATCAGCACCTTAAGGTATTGAGATTGAAGCTGCTTCATCTTGATATCAGTCTCTCTCCGGAGTTTTAGACGGAGGTCTAAATTTTATCTGCAGATTCTTTTGAGCCTCTGTAATGAGTTCTATTAAATTATTTACTAAGAAACATTCCTGTATTTAATATCGACAATTAAAAGACTACAGTTTTTGCAAGTACTCTTCTTAACCCTTGATGGACGGACATGCTCACATGAGTAGCAATGACAGGTTTGGGTGGATGACGGAGTGACTAATGGTGAGTAACAACACTACGCACTGTTGATTTGGGGGAATCAGGTGGGAAAGAGGTATCATTACTTTTATAACCTATAAATTCAATAATGGCAACTTTTAGACTGGCTAAAGTCAACTGGGCAGCTCATGAGATAGTTATACATAGTTGGAATCTTGATCTCAAGGGAGGATGTAGTGCCTCTCTGTCTCACACAATGTTTTTTTTATAAATTTGCTCATAAGTAAACCAAGGGGTTGCTGTTGGTTTTAGTCCATATCCTTTATGATAGTATGTCAGTTGTAAATGTAATTTTGTAAAGAAATATTAGAAAAAACATATAAATGCCAAAGAATTACTGCATCTTCGTTCTCTGTAAATTTACGTAAATATACTATGTAATCGTTTTCAACTTTTCATGGAAAATATGGAAAAATTTTTAGAATTTTTTTCTTGCTCCTTGTGCATTTGCATATCTTCCTCTTTCCATTGATGTGTTTTTTTCTTAAATTGGCCGACTTCAAAGTTTGCCTGGCCTGGAGTCCTGCATATTAACTTTTAATACCGGCTCCCAAGGGTTAAAACTTGTAAAGGGAGTGATATTTTATTTATCTTTTTGTCTTAGAGTTGAGAATGATGTTAAGGCCAAGTTTATCAGAGAATGTAAGAATTCCAATTTAACCTCCTTGGTGGGAAAGAGGAGGAAGCATTTCTCTCTCCTGTTGGGGCAATGAAAATTTACTCAGGTTAAGACCAGAAGAGGTAGTTATCATTTTGTTTTGTGATTTGAGAAACCTAGAACATCTGTGTCAAAGGAAGAGGCAAAGTTAACCCTTTGTTTTATGGTTTTAGAAAACATAGATGTCTTTGTCAAAAGTTAAGCCTGGAAGAGGCAAATTTAACCTTTTGTTTTGTGATTTCAGAAAACCTAGCAGTCTTTGTCAATGGATAAGCCTGCAGGCAGCAAAGTTAAACCTAGAATATCTTTGTTGAATGTTAAGCTGGTAAGAGGCAAAGTTAACCTTTTGTTTTGTGTTTTTAGAAACCAAGAACGTCTTTTTCAAATAACACAAGGTCCTCTATGACATTTGATTAGGCTAGTGCATGAGAACTAGCCCCATGCCTTTGACCTTTGTTGAAGGTAAATATTAAAAAAGTGAGTAGCACTTGTAACTTCATTTAGTTTTATGACAATTTGTGACTTGAGGATAGGGTTGATGCAAAGCAGTAGAAGTGCAATTTGGTTTTGCCTGCTCATTACCTTCAGTGTGCAGAATTGTGTTTTGAAAACAGTAAAGCCCTTAGTCTGCTACTAGTAAGGGGTAATCTTTTCCTAAACCGAAGCAAGATCAGTCTGTTAGGCTCGTTGTTTTGTACATGAACTTTCCTGTCAGATATATACTTAGCTTTACGTCTCTGACGTCATGACAGAATTCAAAACTCGCGGCACACGCGACAGGTAGGTCAGGTGATCTACCTTACCCGCCGCTGGGTGGCGGCTGTAAGAACCAATCTCCCTTTCCAGCCAGAATTTTTCTGTCGCCGGTGACGACTACACCTGTGGTTGTTACCTCCTGACAGCTTTATTCGATTCTCGTTGCCTTGGATTTATTTGGACTGACTTTCGGTGAAGTACCTGATCTTGTTGGCTTGGCATACGCGCTTGTGGATTGTTTTTTGACTATTGGTTTGGATTTTTCTTTGATTTCAAGATGTCTGATGTAGAGGTTAAGAAATCTTCTATGTTTAGGGTGTGCTCTATAGATGAATGCAAGGTGAGGCTACCGAAAGCTACGGTAGATCCTCACACAGTATGCTTGAAATGTAGGGGTAAAGAATGTTCTTTTATTAACCCGTTTAATGAGTGTGAGAAGTTGGATGAGGGTGAATGGAAGTTGGAGAAAGACAGGGTGAGAAAAACTTCGTCTAGAAGTTCTAGTAAGTCTCGTATTAGCGAGGTAGAAGTAGACAATCCTGTTGTAGCACTAGATCCTTCTCCCGTTTCAGCTCCTGCTCCCTGCATCGAACCTAAAGATACGACTTCGGAAGTGGCAACCATGAGAGCCATGATCCTTAGCATGGAGAAGAAAATTCGTTCGTTGCAAGGTAAGAGTAATAGTGAAGGTGAATTGTGCAGTGACCCCAGTGCAGTGGAGGGTGCGTCTGATCGGCTCCTTAATGCTTCCAGGCCTAGACCTCTTCCAGACTCCCAGTCCTAGTGGAGGAGGAAAGTCGACAGCCGCAGGAATGGTTACGGGAGAACTCCCACCGATCAGGCGTTTCCCTCGGTAGATCCGATGTTCGTTCCCAGGGCTGCCTTTGTTCGCTCTAAGAAGGAGGTGTTACGACAATGCTTCTCTTCTTCTTCTTCACCTTCGCCTAGAAGAGGATGGAGCGCCTCGGATTCATCTCGACCGCTGAAGAGAGCCTGGAAGGCTCCGTGCGCCTTTCCTTCCAGCCCGGAATGTTTTCCAGAAGAGCCTGAGGTGGATATCAAGAAACCCAGGAGGGATCAGGAGTTCTCGCCTCAGAGTAGGCTTCGATCCTCATCCCCTGTGGAGGATTTTGCAAGATCTCCAGCTCGAATTCTTGCGGGGCTGCAAGCTCAGATTTCGGCTCTGGCGGGCTCCTTGGCTGGAGGTACGCGTCGTAAGAAGGACGTCTCTCTCCCTGTCAAGAAGTCTAGGCTACCTTCGCCTGCGTTGCCTTCTCAGTCGGAGGTGGCTCTCTCGCCTGTAACAGCGGATGGAAGGAGGCGCTCTTCCCTCGGCAGACGCTTGTCGTCTTCCAGGCGACAATCGCCCAAGAAGCTTTCTCCTGGCGACTTCATTTCTCCAGTAGAAAGGGATCTAGCGCCTAGTAGGCGCTCGTCTAAAGATAAGCGCACAGCTTCGTCTTCTCGCTCCTTTCCGAAGATCCTCCAATCTCCGGATAAGAGAGCCTCCTCATACATGGACTCTTCAAGAGACAGGATCTCTCCTTATGTTAGGCGCCTAGAGCCTGGTAGG
The DNA here is from genome assembly GCF_015104395.2 of Macrobrachium nipponense. NCBI lineage: Eukaryota > Metazoa > Arthropoda > Malacostraca > Decapoda > Palaemonidae > Macrobrachium > Macrobrachium nipponense. Next base: position 73,581,186 of record NC_087208.1, on the reverse strand, counting down.
CGTTACTCCCCAAGTAGCCGCTCTCCCGCTTCCAAGCGCTGTGCGGAAGATAGGCGCTTTTCTCCTGATAGGCGCGGTTCACCTGTTAGCCGCTCTGTTCAGGTCAGGTGTAAAGAGCCTGAAAGAAATGTCTTGGCTGAGAGACTACCTTTTGCAGAGACCCACGCGTCTCGATCTAAGTTTGTGGATCATGGTAGACGCTTGTCTCCGAGTAGGCGATCTTCTCCAGGGATTCGCTCTCCTGTAGGTAGGCGCCAAGAGCCTAGTAGGCGTTCTCCTCATTTTAGGCACAGTTCGCCAGGCAGCCGCTCTCCTTTTGACAGGCGCATGGATTCTGTTAGGCGCCGTGAGCATAGTAGGCTCTCCTCGCCTAGCAGGCGCTCCCCTTTGGACTCCCGTGAATCTAGGAGTAGACTTCAGGATCACAGAGGACGCACTCATCGGAGTAGGAAGGACGAATTCGATAGGAGCTCTCCCGAAGCTTTGGCTTCCCCTGATAGGCGCCAGACGGATGCCAGACACTCACTAGATAGATGCACTTCTTTAGAGAAGTCCAGCTGCTCTCGTAAAGAAGCCGAAGGTTCGTCGGTGGATGAAGTGGAACCTTCAGAAGAGGACTTAGTTAAGGATTCTTCGGTCTCGTCCTACAAGATCCTGACAGACCTCCTTCTTCAAGAGTTTGGAGACGCTCTTACTCCCGTCACTCCTCCTTCTCCTCTCTCTTTATTCTCGACTTCTAAGAAGACGAAGGTTTCCTCCTGTGTGAGGATGAAGCCAACCATCTCGATGAAGAAGGCTTTGAGAGGTTTTGGTGATTGGCTTCTTTCTGAGGAGGAGAAAGGGAAGACTGTGTTTTCTTTCCCCCCTTCCAAGCTTACGGGCAGACTAGGCTTTTGGTATGAGTCTGGAGAACCACTAGGCCTGGGTCTACCGTCATCTGCAGACGTGGACTTCTCTTCACTGGTGGATGCCGCACGACGCTCGGCTCTCTTGTCAGCTAAGACTACCTGGGCTATGAACGAGCTCGACCACCTGTTGAAGGGAATGTTCAGAGTCTTGGAAGTCTTCAACTTCCTTGACTGGTCTTTGGGGGTCTTGGCTAAAAAGACTCAGAACCCGGATTCCATTTCGCCCGAGGATCTCAACAGTGTACTGACATGCATGGATAAGGCAGTTAGAGATGGATCGAGCGAAGTAGCCTCCCTGTTTGGAGCAGGGGTTCTTAAGAAAAGATCAGTATTCTGCTCTTTTCTTACAAAGTCCGTCTCGCATGCTCAAAGAGCCTCGCTTCTCTATTCGCAACTCTCGCCGCTTCTCTTCCCAAAGAAGATAATCCAGGACATCTCAGGAGCTATCTCTGCGAAGGCGACTCAAGACATGCTCGCTCAGTCTGCCCGGAAACCTAGGACCTCCCTCCAGACGAAAACTAAGAAGGAGACTCCAGCTAGACAGGAGCCCTTTCGACGGGGCCCTCCTTCTAGAGCCTCTACCTCAAGAGGTAATAGACCCTTCAAGAGAGGAAGATCCTTCTCGCGCTCGTCCAGAGCTAAGAAGTAGGAAAGTAGTCCTCCAGACATCAGTAGGTGCCAGGATTCTAAGATTCGCAGAAGCCTGGGCAAAGAGAGGAGCGACAACTGGTCCCTCTCGATTATCCGGAAAGGATATCTGTTTCCCTTTACAGAAAGACCACCTTTGACGACGACTCCGAGGGAGTTGGTGGCCAGGTACAGGGATCCCATCATGAGCCACGCTCTAACGCAGGCAGTAGAACAAATGTTAGAGAAAGAGGCTATAGAGCTAGTGAGCGACCCATGCTCAGCGGGCTTTTACAACCGCCTGTTTCTAGTTCCAAAAGCCTCAGGAGGATGGAGACTGGTTCTGGATGTAAGGCGCCCTGAATTTTTTCTTTGTAGAAAAGAGGAAGTTCGCCATGGAGACGACATCCTCAGTGTTGGCGGCTCTTCGTCCAGGGGTATTGGATGGCGTCCCTAGATCTTCAGGACGCTTACTTCCATGTGCCGATCCATCCTTCTTCAAGGAAATACCTCAGGTTCATGGGATGGGAGGAAGGTTTATTCCATTCAGGGCCTTGTGTTTCGGCCTTTCAACAGCCCCTCAGGTCTTCACAGGACTAATGAAAATGTAGCAAGATGGCTACAATTTGGAGGGAGTCAGGGTGTCCCTTTACTTGGACGAGTGGCTAATCAAGAGCCAAGTCACAGAAAAGATGTTTGGAGGACCTATAAAAGACCCTTTTCATGCGAGTTCTCTGGGACTTTTGGTGAACTTTCAAAGTCTCAGTTAATCCCCAGTCAAGATCGTATCTATCTGGGGATTCGGATGGTTTCTCTGGATTTTCGGGCTTTTTCCTTCTCCAGAAAGGATAGCCCGAGGGTCAGAGAAAGTCAAAGCCTTCCTAGAGAAAGACGTATGCACAGCGAATGGGAGTGGATTGAGTTTGTTGGGGACACTCCTCGTTGGGAGCAATTCCTTTCTCTAGGAAGGTTGCACCTCAGACCTCTCCAGTTCTTTCTACATCAAAACTGGAGGTGTCGTTCGCAAAACCTAGAGTTCTCCTTCAAGATTTCAAGAGAAATCAAGAAGGACCTCTCTTGGTGGGCGAACCCTCTCAGGTTTTGCAGAAGGGATGTCCCTTCACATTCCGAACCCCAACCAAGTGTTGTATTCCGACGCATCGGAAACAGGTTGGGGAGCAACGCTCGGCTCAAAGAGAAGTGTCAGGCACCTGGAAGAAAGAACAGGTAATCTGGCACATCAACAAGAAAGAGCTGATGGCTGTTTGGCTAGCTTTGAAAGCATTCGAGCCCTACGTCCTAGCTTCGGCAGTTCAGATCAACTCGGACAACACCACGGCCCTGGCATACCATCATGGGAAGCAAGGGGGGACTCACTCCTTCTCCCTGTACGAGACAGCAAAAGAACTTCTGCTGTGGGCAGAAGAAAAGGAAGATTTGTCTCCTTACCAGGTTCGTACAGGGAGAAAAGAACGTCAGAGCAGACCTCCTAAGCAGGAAAGATCAAGTCCTGCCTGCAGAGTGGACTCTTCACGAGGATGTTTGCCAGGACCTGTGGAGTCTTTGGGGCAGGCCTCACTAGACCTCTTCGCCACAGCCAAGAATGCGAGGATAGGCAACTACTGCTCTCCGATATCGGACCCAAGGGCAGTGTCAATAGATGCTTTTCTCCTAGATTGGAAGGGCCTAGACATGTATGCTTTTCTCCCTTCAAGATACTGGGAGAAAACTCTCAAGAAGTTTGCAGAATCGGGCAGGTTAGCAAGGATGACGCTGGTAGCCCCGTTCTGGCCCGCACAAGCATGTTCACAGAGGTACTGGAATGGTTAGTAGATTTTCCGAGAAACATTACCACAGAGGATCGATCTGCTCAGACAACCCCACTTCGACAGGTATCACAGAAACCTAAAAAACCCGCTCTCGGTCTGACTGGCTTCAGACTGTCAAAAGTTTGGTCAGAACGAGAGGGTTTTCTGCAAGAGTTGCAACAGCTATCGCAGCAGCAAGAAGGCCTTCTACCCTTAGAGTCTACCAATCAAAGTGGGACGTCTTTCGACGGTGGTGTAGGAACCATCACTTTTCCTCTTCCAGTACCTCTGTAACCCAAATAGCAGACTTCTTACTTTTCCTTAGGGAGAAAAGTGGACTGGCGGTATCAACCATTAAAGGTTATCGTAGCATGCTGGCTGCAGTGTTTAGGCACAGAGACTTAAAACATTTCAGAAGACAAGGACCTTCATGATCTAATAAGATCTTTTGAAACATCCAAAAAGGTTTCGCCAGAGAATTCCGAGTGGAATCTGGATGTAGTGCTACGCTTCCTTAGGTCCCCTAAGTTCGAACCGCCTCAGTCTGCCTCTTTTTAGAGACCTCACGAGGAAGACACTTTTTTCTCATGGCATTGGCTTCCGCAAAGAGGATTAGTGAACTCCATGCAATAGAAGGGAAAGTGGGGATTCAGAGGAGATGCAGCTATGTGTGCATTCCTGCCTTCGTTCTTGGCTAAGAATGAGAACCCCTCAAATCCTTGGCCTAGGAGTTTTGAAGTCCGAGGTTTGTCTGCCTTAGTAGGCGAGGAAGCAGAGGTCACTTTGCCCAGTACGAAGTTTAAAGTTTTATCTTCAGAGAAAGAAGAAACTTAAGGGCAATGATGTCAACCTTTGTTGCTCTGTAAGAGATCCAAGGAGGGCTCTTTCGAAGAATGGGCTTTCTTTCTTCATCAGAAGCCTGGTGAAAGAAGCACATGCCATATGTGATGAAAGTCAATTCAAGCTTCTGAAGGTCAAAGCTCATGAGGTAAGAGCTATTGCCACTTCATTAACTTTCAATAAAAAACATATCCCTGAGTAATATTATGAAGGCAACATTCTGGCATTGAACTCAGTCTTCGCAAACCACTATCTGAGAGACGTCAAAATTACGTATGAAAAGTGCTTTCGCGTTAGGCCCGTACGTATCGGCGGATTCGGTGCTGGGGCAGGGAGCCGAGACATATCCTTTGTAGTATATTTTTTTCCCCCTTTTTAGGTTGTAAGTTTTTTGGTTGTTTGAAAGAGCATGCGGGTAGGCATGTCTTTCATGTCGTATGTCTAACAATGATTAGATTGGTTAGGTGATCGGTTTATGTTTGAGCTACTTGCAATGATAGTGGTTAGGTTCTGTCATATAAGAGGGCGAATCCCCTTTGACAAGATCCTGCTCGGATTCTATCAAGTAAGCGGATACCAAATCCCTTTGATAGACCCAAAGAGTCTGTCAGCTGTAGGTCACGCCCTCGCTGAAGCTCTTCTGGCAACGCAGACTCATAGACAGTAACTACGAAGTCTTCTGCCTAAACAGGTAAGAACCAAGGTTGTATTTTACATCCTACAACAAGTGTTGTTTTCCCTTTTTTCCATATTTATATTGCTGTCTCTTTCCCTCCACCAAGGGTGTCAATCAGCTAAGTATATATCTGACAGGAAAGTTCATGTACAAAAATGTTATTGTTAGTATACAATAAGGTTTTGTACATACTTACCTGGCAGATATATACAATTGATGGCCCTCCCAGCCTCCCCTCAGGAGACAGGTGGAAGAGAAAAATTCTGGCTGGAAAGGGAGATTGGTTCTTACAGCCGCCACCCAGCGGCGGGTAAGGTAGATCACCTGACCTACCTGTCGCGTGTGCCGCGAGTTTTGAATTCTGTCGTGACGTCAGAGACGTAAAGCTAAGTATATATCTGCCAGGTAAGTATGTACAAAACCTTATTGTATACTAACAATAACATTTTAAATCCCATGTTTTAATATTTTGGGCAGTGCGAAGGTTCATATTTTTTATAGGTGCATACCTTTATATCATAAAAGGTATTTATTTTATGGAGGAGTGATAATGGTACTTGTTACATTTGACAACATCTTCAAGGGATTCGTGAGAGAGAGAGAGAGAGAGAGAGAGAGAGAGAGAGAGAGAGAGAGAGAGAGAGAGAAGAGAGAGAGGGGGAGAGAGATGAGAGAGAGAGAGAGAGAGCATTGTTGGGTTGAGGTTTAAATATAGAGAGAGAGAGAGAGAGAGAGAGAGAGAGAGAGAGAGAGAGAGAGAGAGCATTGTTGGGTTGAGGTTTAAATATTAGAGAGAAAGAGAAAGATTGTAATTGGTGGATGGATAATAAGGAGTGGTTTCATTGCGGGCGCAAGTGTCTGGGTTGTCTGTTGGAGCAGTCGCCGAAGCAGTCTACGGCAAGTCTGTTACGGAGAGTCGTAAGGAGTCAATAAGTCAGAAAAGACGGTCAGTCAGAGTAGCCCGTTGTTATTGGGTGTTTTCTTGATTGATATTGATGTTGTATGGTTGTTGTGCCTGTGTCTGTCTGGTGGTTATTGAGCTGAAGAGGTTTATTGTACTTGGTTTTGCATTTTGATGGTTTTATGAGTTGTCTGTTGGAGACAGTGTTGGTTGTTGTGGTTTGTTGTGGTAAGAATGTTTTGGGTTTCATACAAGAAACCTTTAGCTTGATTGGCTGAGCGGATTTTTTTCTAGCACTACCTACCGTCCTCTTCTCAATGTGGGAACCTACTGTTACAGTAGACCCCATCCAACCTCCCCACAAATTGCTGTCAAGGAGAATTCTGACAAGAGCTAAAACTGAAACACCTAGTGGAGAACAGGTGAACTAAACAGTCATCCGGGCAGCCGTTCAATCTTTTGTTTGAATACCAACTTGCCTGTTTGGCATGGAGATATAAGCTAACTTTAGCAGTAGGTAAATATCCAATTAATAAATTTTATTGTGAAAATTTATGTTCATTACTTTTTCTTCTTGTTCAGTTCTTTTTGTATAAAGCTAAATGTTTGAGTATATAAACCAGTGCATTATATTAACTGAAAATGCATGTTTTCCACAGTGATTATGACGAATGCCTTGGTTGGACATCTTCCAACTTTAAGATCAGAGAGAAGTTTGCTCACCATAGTAAAAGGTAAGAACACTTAATTCTTTTAATGCAAAAAAGACATGGGTACTATATCATCCACTTCACAAATCAGTTCATAGCTCAATAGTGTAGCTGTAGACTTGTCAGAAGCTCATCAGTAGTGCTATTAGTAAGATAAGTGCTATTAGTAAGATCAAAGAGAGAGACAGAGAAAGATAAGGAATTACAGTTTTGCTGTAAGGAAGATGAAGTAACATTTAGTTGCCATTATGTGTTAATTCAATAATTAGTCATTGTACTTTGTCTAACTGGAGAGTGGGGTCAAGCATTTAAAGGCATCTACAGCTATTGTAGTTTTTGATGCTTTCCACTGCCTTATAGTTCAACTCTTCTGGGTATAAGAGGAGCCCAGCAGGCACTTATACTGTTCTCCCTTGAGTGGCACAAAGGATATGCCCAAGCCATTTCCATCTCTTCGTCTTTATCTCACTTACTGACTATACCTTGTACCAGTTGTTGCTGGGGAGGTATTTGTAGTTAGAGTTTTTGGTAACCATTTGTTCCGACACGTAATACAAACCATCGGTCCTTTACATAGGGATTTACTTACAACGCCAGCTGGACCGGTCGTATAAGCTTTCTAACAAGGCAGTTCGGTAGTAACTGCTTGTCCGATGGTCGGGAGTCCCGCCCGACTGGAGGTAAACATTCCACTTTGCTTTCGGCCGCTGTCGGATGGAGACGTGTGTTCACCTCTCTGCCTGCCATCGTTGTGAGACTTTCTTTGCCTTCGATTATGAAGTTGTCCTTTTTCAAACTTTTCCTTGGTAGTACTTGTAGTGTGCATCTGGTTAAGTACTTATTGATTTTTTTATTTTTATTTACTTTGTGGTTTGCATCGGAAACAAGCTGTAGGTCCCAGTGCTAGGTGACCAATTGGTTCCTAGCCACGTAAAAAAAAAAATGACTAATCCTTCGGCCCAGCCCTAGGAGAGCTGTTAATCAGCTCAGTGATCTGGTAAAACTAAGATGTACATAACATATCTACACGAGGGATGCTTTGCCACTGCCCTTGGTGTATATGCAGCACATAACTTCGATGACCCCCTCAGCCACTGTGCAGGCCCTGTTGACGTTCGTGCTGCGGGAGAAGATGGTTCCTCCGCCTGGGTTTGCTGTCCTCGCCCCAGCCCCTGACTTCAAGTGCCTGAAGAGCTCCCCACTTGACCGCCCACCAGTTCCAGTACCAGTTCCTGCTGTCTCTGCTCCTGCCCGTGGTGCAGATGGGCTGTGTTGCCTACTGCAACTGCCCCAGCTCCGCCTCTTCCCCTTCGACTCCCAAGGCCCCACAGCCGAGGAAGAAGAAGGTGGCCTCCCCCCCCCAGAAGGTGGGTCTTCCGCTGGTCCTCCTGTTCCTTCGGGAATGAGTCCCGTCTCTTTCCCCAGGGAAGAAGATGTGGGCCATAGGGGTACCAGCTTCCACTGGTACCTCTTCTCCTGGTTCCAGAGGTTTCACCTCTGCGCCAGGAACCGTCTCGGCTGCTCGCTCGCGAGCGTCACCGAGTGTATGGTGCAGCCAGGGTCCAGACCGCTGAGCCTGCTCGCTGTCAGGACCCAGGCACAGAGCGGAAGACTGGTGGAAGTCGCTCAGGTGACTCTTGCTAGGCCAGCAATCACTCTCGTGGCGATCCCCTGGTTCCCAGGGTTGACGTTACGGTCCCACCAGACCGATCACGTGCCGAGGCCAGGAAGAGGACCCCCTGGTCACCAGGCCCAGCCTTGGGTGGATCAGGTACTGTGACGTGTTGAGAGGACACAGCGCACTACCGGTCACCCGACCGTCATCCCACCGGGACCGGACGGCTTGCACGACTGGTAGCAGTTCGCCTGATGCACGGGACTGTCGCTACCGTTCTCAGTCCAGCGGTTCTCCTCACGGAGACTGTGGGACTAGACCTGCAGCTCGGTCGCCTGCGGTCCTCCCAGCCCACCGGCTCTGCTGGTAGGCAGGGTGGGAGTGTCAGGTCTTCCTCACCTGTCCCCTCAACCTCCTCGGGCTACACAGGGAGGAGTGAGGCGACCAGGGGTGACTGTGAGGAGCGCGCTCCACACGGTCCTGCCACGAGAGCCTACGAGCCTGGTTCGGTACTGGGACCGAGCAGGTCGTTCGCGCAAGTGGCTGGAGGAGATCATGAGGGGGTCTGACGGGGTTCCTCCTTCTGAAGGAGGAGGATCTCGAGAGGGGATCAGCCTGGATGGATCTGACAGTCCATTGCCGCAGGATGCTGTCACTCCCGAGATTCAGAGGTCCTTCACAGAGGTCATTGCGCTGATTCGTCAGCACAACAACCTCGGGGAAGAATCGGTGGTTGCTCCCTCCGAACCTCCATCAAGGTTGGAGTCGTTCTGGGGTCCCAAGAAGGAACCCAGGACGACGGTGGGTTTGCCCCTATCCTCCTTGGCTAACGGTGTGCTGGGCCAAGTTGACTCTCTCGTCTCCGGACAGGAGGGCTCACTTAGTTCCGGCAGGTTGGACAAGCTGCTTCCCCCTCCTCTGCCTCGTCAGCGGTAATTCTACGTGCCATCAGTAGACCCGTTGCCGACCAAGTAGGTTAAGCCAGAGATAGCTAGGCTAACTTCCGGGGGTGCCTCTCCATCACCTGCTGGCGGAGAACCTCTGGTTCTTACAGCAAGAGGCATCAGCCCTGGAAGCGACTGCCATTGCAGCCTTCCAGGCAGTCTCCTGGCTGGACCTGTGGTCTCTCACGGTGTCCAGAGTCACAGCCTCCTCGGGACCCATCGCTCCCGAAGAAGACTTGGCGTTCGGGAGACTATGTCAGTCTGGAGGTAGAGCCATCTTTTATCTCGCCCCACAGATGGCCAACCTGTGGGCCAACTTGGTCCTGAGATGTCGAGACGCAGTCCTCACTCGGGTGGTCGGGGCGGCCGGTCAGGAAGTGACGTTGGGTCTATGAAACAGACCGTTGGTTCCGCCTCTTTCTTCCCCAGAGAGATGGTGGATGCTGCAGTGGAACAGCGGCGCACTGATGACAGTGACCGCCTAGTACACCAGGCAGTCTCGAAGGCTTCTGGGCAGCCTCGAGCAACTGCGGCCAAGCCTCGGAGCTCGGCTAGCGCTTCTCTTTCCCCAAAACATCAGCTTCATTGAGGTCGAGAGGAAAGACCCAGCCTTTGACTTCTGCCCTCCTCCCAGGCCTCCTACTCCCATGGGGGTCCTGCCAAGCAGAAGCTGAAGAAGGGGAAACACTAGGGACGGCGTTCCCCCTCACCTGCTGCCGGAAGTTGGGGGGATGCCTGGCGAGCCATTGGGCAACTTGGCAGCACTATGGAGCCGAGACCTGGATAGTGGATGTCCTTCGGGAGGGATATCTACTACCCTTCGAGTGGCGGCCACCCCTCACTTCGCACCCGGTCCACCTTCAGACATACGTTCCCGGTTCTGTTAGGGATGTAGCACTTCAGGAAGAAGTCAAGACCATGCTGAGCAAGCGAGCTATGGAGATCGTGCGAGATCAGTCGCCGGGCTTCTACAGCCGACTCTTCCTAGTGGAGAAGTCATCGGGGGGCTGGGGACCGGTGATAGGTCTCTCTCCCTTGAACCGGTTCGTTCGCCAGACTCGGTTCACGATGGAAACAGCACGCTCAGTGCTCGATTCCATCAGGATGAACGACTTCATACTTTCGGTGGACCTGAAGGATGCGTATTTCCAAATACCCATCCATCAGTCCTCCAGGAAGTACCTCCGCTTTATCCTCGACGGGACAGTGTACCAGTTCAGGGCACTTTGTTTCAGTCCCCCTACCGCTCCACAGGTGTTCATGCGAGTGCTCACTCTGGTGTCGGCTTGGGCCCATTCGGTCGGGATACGTCTTCTGAGGTATCTTGACGATTGGCTGGTCCTGGCAAGCTCCCGCTCACAGTTGCTGCAGGACAGGGATCGACTCCTCGACTTCTGCCACAATCTGGGGATCGTGGTGAACTTCGAGAAGTCAGATCTCGAGCCCAAGCAGAGGATGAAGTACCTGGGCTTGCCGATCGACACGGTAGCAGCGCGAGTCTTCCCTGTAGACTCGCGGATCAGCAGGTACAGGGAGGCAGCCAGTCGGTTCCTGTCTCAACGGGAACAGTCAGCTCAGCAGTGGCAAGTCATGATTGGTCACCTGTCGTCACTGGAGAAGTTAGTCCTTCACGGGCGTCTTCACCTGCGGTCTCTCCAGTGGAGACTAAAGGAGTGCTGGTCACTGGCACAGGATCCACAGTCCTTCCTGGTTCCTCTCACACAGAGGAAGTAAGCAAGGACCTGGCCTGGTAGCTAGACAACAGGAACCTCGTAATAGGAGTGCCCCTGCGTACTCCCCCTCCGGAGATGTTACTGATCTCAGACCCATCGAATGAGGGTTGGGGCGCACACCTGGAAGAGTTGCTGGTTGCAGGCTTGTGGAACCATCACGACAAGCACCTTCACATCAACATCCTGGAACTCAAGGCTGCGTTCCTCACACTCCAACAGTTCTGGGAACGAGTGATGGGACACTCAGTGGTGCTGATGAGTGACAACACCACGGTAGTGCCATACGTCAACAAACAGAGGGGCCTAGTGTCCCTCCCGTTGCACCAGTTGACGATGCAGTGCACGAGTGGGCCAAAGCTCACTTGGTAGAGCTGTCAGCTAGATACATTCCAGGCAAGAGAAACGTAGTGGCAGACAAGCTCACCCGCCGGAATCAGGTGATTGGGACTGAATGTCTCTCCACCCAGACGTGGCGGAAATGCTCTTCGACCTGTGGGGGTGTCCAGTTGTGGATCTGTTTGCCTCCCGGCACAACAGGAAACTTGAGGTTTTCTTCTCAGTTGTACCAGACCTATGGGCAGCTGCAGAGGACGTGTTGCCGCACCCGTGGGACAACCTCGTAGTGTATGCCTTTCCCCCGTTCTGCCTGATTCCCAAGTTGATCAGCAGAGTGCTGGTCACCAGCAATCTTTGGATGATTTCGGTGGCACCCAGATGGCTTCAGGCCGTTTGGTATCCGGACCTGCTGGCTCTTCTCTCCAAGGCACCGCGAGAGATTCCCTCTTGGCACAACCTACTGTGCCAACCACACGTGGAGCTGTACCACCGAGCAGGTCAGTCCCTGTGTCTTCACGGCTGGCGGTTATCCACCATTTCTTGCAAGCGAGAGGCTTTTCTCATTGAGCAGCAACAGAGATGGCTGGGTACTTCAGACAGTCTCTGCAGCAGTGTACCAGGGGAAGTGGTCCGTCTTCTGTGGTTGGTGTCGTGGACGGGGTCTCTCTCCACTCAGAGCCACTCTTCAGCAGGTAGAGGATTTCCTCGTCTTTCTTCGCCGAGAAAAGCTCCTCTCCGTCTCCGTAGTTATGGAGTACAGAGCCGCCTTGGCCCTCGTCCTTAAACTGCGAGGAGCCTACCTTTCCACTTCCATGGAAACTTCACTCCTAATGAAGAGCTTCGAGAGGTCTTGCCCACCCAGGGAACTCAGACCCTTCGAACCGCTCCGAGAGTCGTCAGACAGGGATCTGACCCTCAAGACCGTCTTTCTGCTGGCTCTGGCATCAGCGAAGAGAGTAGGAGAACTTACGGTCTTTCCTTCGATGTTAGGCACTCGAGGGAATGGGGATCGGTTACGCTCGATTTTGTCCCAGACTTCGCAGCGAAGACTCAGAACCCTTCGGTCCCTGACGCCAGGTTCAAGTCCTTCACGATCCCCTCCCTGAAGGACTTCACCAACAACGATGCAGATGAGATGCTGCTTTGTCCTGTGAGGGTGCTACGCCGCTATCTATAGAGAACTCGTCACCTCAGGCCTGAGTGTCGACGCCTCTTCGTTAGCACTGGGGTTACCAAGAAAGAAGTGTCCAAGAACACTATTTTTTTCTGGCTTCGTGAGGTAATCCGGAAGGCGTACACTTCAGACAGGAGTGCTGACACCAGTACCCTTTGTCCGAGAGCCCACGAAGTCAGAGGCATTGGTCCAACCTTTGCATTCTGCAAGAACTTGTCCGTGGCACAGGCACTGAAGGCAGGGGTTTGGGCCAACCAGACCACCTTCACCTCTTTCTACCTTCGGGATATTGCCCACAGGTCCTTGGAAACTTTTTCCTTGGGACCCGTGGTGGCTGCTCAACAAGTTGTGTAACTTACCCAGCTCCTTTACCAGACAAGGTAGCATCTCATCCTTGTGAGATTGCATGAATGGAAGAGTGAATGAGAGTGTGACTGGCTTCTCTTCCTCCTCTTTTTCTTCCCTCTCCCTGCAGGCAGAGGGTGGCGGTTGTCACCACGCTGGACAGGATGTTGATGCAGGTAAGCTACGTAACTGAGCTCCATTCTACCCCTTCCATGAGGGATAGAAGCATTTATCCGCCACTTCCCTAACAAGGGGGGAAGTGGACGCCAGCAAGAGACAAACCCAAGACTTTATAGTGGCTCTTGCATAGGAACTAGTTCTTGCTTGCTATTCATAAGAGGCACGCTTACCTCCCTCTTATGAAATTGGTCCAGAGGTCTGACCACTGATCCTGCAGTGCACACTCCGATCAGTTGGGCAGGGGCTAGGCTCCCTCCCTTTGCTCTTATGACCAGGAAGGGAATCCAGGTTGGGCAAACACCAGTCTGTTCACAAGACTCAGATTCCACCCACCAATAAGTGAGTCTTCCTTATGTAAAGGACCGAGGGTTTGTATTACGTGTCGGAACAAATCACAGTTTTGAAGTAAATTATATTTTTGTACATTCAACTTCCCTGTCAGATATATACTTAGCTATAGACCCCGTCGTTCCTGACAGAAATTCGAATTTCGCGGCACACGCTACAGGTAGGTCAGGTGATCTACCGCCCTGCCGCTGGGTGGCAGGAATAGGAACCATTCCCGTTTTCTAATCAGATTTTCTCTGTCGCCAGTACCATCAACATCGTTGTTGGTTCCTCCTGACTTGATTTTCGTATTTCATCGCCGTTGATCTTCTGGACTGTCTTATTTGGTGACGTATTTGGATCTGTGGTTTGGCATACGCTTTTGTGGACTGTTTTTTGGATTTTGCTTCGGATTGTTCTCAAAATGTCTGACTCTAATTGCGAAGTTAGAAGATGTGTGAATGAGGGTTGTTTGGTGAGACTACCGAAAGCTTCGGTAGATCATCACAATGTATGCACTGAAGGTAAGGATTGGGGAAGTAAAGATTGGAAAGTGTTAAATTCTCATTGGAATAAGGTAGAGAAGGACAGAAAGAGAAAAGTGACAGCTAGGGACAAAAGTTTAGCTAGTTAGGAATTGGGTAAATCCTCTGTTGAATTCTGGTAGTCTCTCTCTCTCTCTCTCAGCTTTATCCCCCATTAATAGTCCTGTCTCTATGCCATCTAATCCTGGACCCAGCTCCCACACTCCTGAACCTAATCCAATTGCCATTCTTGAAAAGAAGTTCAGTATGTTGATGAACACAGTAGTTCAGATTGGGGCTCCTGTGAAAGCTTTTATGCAAGAAAACCCATGTGTAGGTCTTCATCCATGCCCCATTCCATAATTAGAGTATGCCTTTCAGCTGGTCTTTGTCCTGCTGCTTCTGTGTCTACTAGCACTTGTTGTGACCAATTGGTCCCCTCACTTTTTCAATGCATGCTAGAACCTTTTGAGGTCTTTGTTCATGTTTGAGCTTCAAGACACCACAGCGTTGGCAGATTTTTCATTTGTAACATTATCCTCCCACTGTAGTTAAACTGCAAAGTTTAGCACTTTGAGGCCATGCCTGTGTACACTCTTATCTTTATTTTTAATGTAAGTACATCCAAATCCTGAATTGTACTGCACAGACCTTATCCGCGTACAAAGTTTTGCTTTGTTTACTTATTGGGATAGTGAGCATACTATTAATGAATGGGTACATAGAAAAAAATCTGCTATATAATTGGATACAAAGAAAATTCTGCTTACTAATAAAATAGAAATAATATTAATTTTACTGTTGAACTACCCATAAGGGGCAGTGATGGCAATGTTCCTTGCAAAGCATTTCTAAGTGTTCCCTTGCCCCTATTTCAATACCAGCCCGACAAAGAGTTAAACTGCTGTAATTTATTTTGTTTATACATAAAGATACTCCCAAAACCAGGGTTATTTCCATTTGTATGTTCAGTTGTAGAATGTTCTTACTAATTGCATTATTAGTGCTTGTTTTTCCCTTTAGCTGATTCAAGATTGAGAATTGAGCCTAAATTCCCCATTCAGTATATGTAACTAGTCTACAAATTCAAGTTCTGTTTTTGCAGTTAGTAAGATACATTTTTATTGCTAAGTTTCAGCTTACAATGATTGGTTGCATGCCATCCTTTTGCTATTTTTATTCAGAACCACATATGCTGTGACATTGCAGCAGCAATTAAAATTGCTATGTAAATACAAGTGCCCAAGGTTGGTGTTGTGGGGTAAGAGCTGTTTCAAGTAAGTTCTGATTTTTAAAGTTCTGAAGTGCTCTTCTAACTTTCAATTCTCTTGTCTGGCTTGTCCTCAGTAAACAACAAGGCTATTTTCAGTTTGGGAGCCCCGTTCTCTTCCAGTAACTTTTAACGAAATGAATGTGCTTTTGGTATCATGTAGTTGAGGAGGCCTGGTTATTCTATACTTAACACATTATGTATAATGCAGTTATTTAAATATGTGAAATTATAGCAGTATTTAAACGCTGTCATTGCATTCATTGAAGAATTAAGATGTCTCAATTTACTGTAGGCAGTCCTTGTGTTACATTGGGGGTTCTGTTCCTGAAGTGCGATGTAAGCTGGAAAACGGTATAAGCTGAAACATCGTAAAAAGATTGCTAAAAATGTGAAATAAAGTAATGAAAG
Organism: Macrobrachium nipponense; assembly: GCF_015104395.2. NCBI lineage: Eukaryota > Metazoa > Arthropoda > Malacostraca > Decapoda > Palaemonidae > Macrobrachium > Macrobrachium nipponense. The sequence goes on along the minus strand of NC_087208.1, from coordinate 73,565,857 downwards.
CATTACCTTTATACCCTTGGTTGTCTTGAAGACTTACCAGTTAATTTACCTTGCTTCTGGTGAGGTGTGTATCCATGATCATGTAGAATTTCCTTCAAAAATGTGCAGATATTCTTCTGTTGTTTATAGCTCGCCTTAAGACTGAAATGACATATCCTCCTAACATCGGCTGTAACCTGGAACAAGTTATTTTATGAATATAATTTGAAAAGCACCGTAAGCTCGGAACAGCGTAAGCCAAGACTGGTGTAACCCAGGGACTGTCTTACTTAGACTGTTTCAGATTTAATAATGGAGAAATTAGCACGCAATTTTCATAGTTTTTTTTTTTTTTTCAGTGAGGGAAAAATAGTAATTCATCATGAAATGACAGGTAAGAATGAGATGAAGAAAAATTATGGAAAATAATGGCACTGACTAGATATGCCACAACTTTTCTTACAATGCGTGATATAGAGGCTGAACCACCTGGTGAATCTGAGATACCCATGGATGTGTCATGTAACTCTTATGATTATGAAACTGCCACAGAAAAACAAGAAAACATACATGTTGAGGTATCCTCGGTAAGTGATACTTCACATTCCATTTCAGACTTAGACAAAGAGTTTGCTGTAAACCAGAAAAAGTATAAAGCTGCAAGAAAAAGAGTTACAGAAAGGAGCTTCATTTGCAATATCTGTGGTAAGAAGTTTTTGCATGCTGGTCATTATAGCAGACACTGTAAGATACACAAAGCAAATACTCTTAGGAGGAAGAAGTCAGAGTCTGTTAGCGTCCGTCCTGTTTTGAGTGGAGAAGTCTCAGTATCCCCTTCCTCATATGGTTACCCAAAGCAAGGACTGTATCAGAGTGATTTTTCACTGACTGAGCACAAGCAAACCATAAACAGAAGTTTTATTTGTGTTATATGCGGGAAAGGCTTTGGTAGGAACAGTCACCTAAAGCGTCACATAAAATTGCACAAAGGCAAAAATACGTTGTCTTTGCAGAAAGAACAACCTAAACTCCAAACTGCTCAAGCACAACCCTCAATTCTTCAAGCTATACTAAGTGGTAGCAGTACCTCAGAGACTTTAGTAGAGCACAGTGATAGTGGCTCTTCAGACAACTCAAAGGAACAAACCAGATTGTCAGTTACCAGTCCATCGGAGATTACAATGCTGAAATCTGAATCCTGTTGTTCTTTCACAGGAAAGTCCCCAGATGTGATTGGATCAGCTCTAAATCAGAAGTCAGAAGACTCTCTGAAACTGTCTTTAAAATCTCCTAAAATATGTAATGCAGCATTGTTGAAATCACCAGTGGATAGTAAAGATTTTATTGGTGATGGAGTGTATGTTAAATTGGAGCAGAATGATCACTCCATTTTAAGTAATGAAAGCTCAGAGGAAAGAAGTAATGAGCCTGAAACACATTTTACAGACTCAGTGAATGTAGATAAAATTAACCAAGAGTCATCAAAAGACTTATTTTGTCAAATTTGTGGAAAGGCATTTGGACGTAAGAGTCACCTTACAAGACACATAAAACTGCATGTCAATAAGGAAATTCATGACTGTGAGATTTGTGGAAAACGTTTTCTTCAGAGTGCCTACCTTAAAGCACATGTTAGCACTGTGCATGCCGCAGTGAAGCAAGAGTTGGAAAAAATATTTGGATGTCCTATTTGTGATAAAAGATTTGGTCGTATGAGTCACCTGAAAAGACACATGAAATTACATGTCGGTGGGGAGACTTATGATTGTAAAGTATGTGGTAAGAAGTTCTTGCAAAATAGTAATTTAAAATCTCATGAAAAATCGCATGCTGACCTTTTAACATCAATTGATGAAGGCCTTGTTAAAAGACATGTTGACGAAAGGACCAACATAGAGTATTTCGATTGTGAACAGTGTGGAAAAAGTTTTCAGCAGATAAGCAGTCTTAAAGCTCACATTAATACTGTGCACATTGGCCGTAAAATTTTTGAAAAATGTTTTGAATGTTCATATTGTGGGAAGGAATTTGGCCGTAACAGTCACCTCAAGAGGCACCTTAAGCTTCATATTGGAGGGCAAACATTCACTTGTGAACTATGTGGTAGAGGTTTCAAACAAAATGGCAATTTGAAAGCACATATCAGAATGGTACATTTAAAAGAAAGGCCCCACCAGTGCACTTACTGTGGGAAGATGTTCTTGCAACAGAGTAATCTCAACACTCACATAAGAACACACACAGGGGAGAAACCATATGGATGTACAATTTGCGGCAAAAATTTTACTCAGGGAAATCAGCTGAAATACCACATGCGAACACATTATGGGGAGACGCCATTTTCATGTTTGTTTTGTGGGAAGACTTTCACCAACAATAGAAGTTGTCAGAGACACTTGAAGATTCATGCTGAGGAGAATCCTCTTGAGTGTGGTGTTTGCTTGGAGAGCTTCAACAGTGAGGATGAGGTGAAGGCTCATTGGAGACAGCATACAAAACAATCCATTAAAAATCATAACCGTAACTCCCACGTTCTAAAAAGGCCCAGAAACCGCGATTCTTTGGTTGTTGCTGTAGCAGGATCCAATGATAGTGGTTCAGAAGGTGGAGCAGTTGACAGTGAAGATGGAAATACAAGTGATAATGTAACTTACATTAAAGATGAAGTAGATGTTATAGTCAAAGAAGAGCCTGAAACTTATGAATGTGCAAGTGATTATGGATCTACCAATGAAAGTGAAACTCTTTCATGTGTGGTTGGTGATGACACTGATCAGGACAGTGTGACTGTTATGGATGAGCACACTGATTTCCAGGATGTGATAAAATCTGTAAACGAATCAATTAAAGGTATGACTAAAAATAAAATTTTATCATTGCAGCAGCCTGAAAAAGATCAAACTGATGCCAGTCTAATTGATAATAATGACAGTTTGGAGGGGCTGTCAGTTGGTGTGGAGCCAGAGTGTCTAGATCCACTTGGTGGTGTTTGATAGTTTGAAAAAAAATTTTTGTACTAGGGGATGTATGATATACTATACTTATGTTTGGCACTGTTATCATATGACAGATAGTGAATCCACAGGTAACTGATTTGACGTTAATTTCTTATGTATGACTTCTCATAAAATTTGTAGACAAGTTAGATTTTATTAGGGTGTTGAGGCAAGAAGTGTTAATAGGGCACTTTGAGAGGACTGTATTTAAAAGACATTTTAAAAACTTGTTTTTATGCACAAACAGTTGTCATTCATTCTGTACTGGAGCATGAATCTACTACATACAAATACAGAAAATTTTTCTTAGCTATTTAACTAGACTGTCTTAATGTTTTTTTTTCTTTAAAGATATTCAAGTTTTGAGGGGTCTTCATCTGTGGATGGTGAAAGGCATATATATATATATATAATATCTATATATATATATATATATATATATATATATATATATATATATATATATAGATTCTTGTTAGATATTAATCATAGTTTTGTGAAGGGGCAAGCATAGATTAATGTTTTATTCTTCTTGTTTTCAAGATTGTCATTTTGGTATTTGAAGTAGAACCTGTAAAGTGTCCTATGGTTAAGATGTTTTCAGGTGAATTTACACAATTTCATCAAAATTTTACTGTCTGCAGTGCTCAGGTAGTAAAAAAAAAACAGGTTTGAAAAAGGAAAAACTTATTTTTGGTCACTGCTGTCAGTCCTCAAAGGAGTTACACTCTTATGGTCCCCCTAGGTCTCCACAAGATTTCTCTTATAGTTGGTCTCCGCCAGAATAGTGTTGTAGACACAGTGATAAGAAATAAAGGACTCAGGACAAGAGGGCTCTATCTTCTGTCCAGAGCAGCTTCCTCAGTTTTCCCTTCATCTTACTTGCACAGGTGTGACAACAGCAAGTTTGTCATTTAATATCCTTATTACATGCCAGGTGTGTGCAAGTGAAATGTTTACTTGTCCCATGCCTTATCATCAGAGAAAGGGAGTTCAAGAGCTCAAAGCAGCTACCAAAAAAAATTTTTTTCTATGCAAATTCTGTTTTTGATAGCATAGCCATTGTTTATCCTTGAAAGGAACTTACAAAAGAAATTGACAGGTGACAAAATGGCATAGCTCATAGTAAATCCCAACAACCCTGATAAATTTTTGGTTCAAGGTATGATCACAGGTTATCAACCATTTTCTTTATTGTGGATACCCGTTAGGATTTGGCAATAAAAAACAGGAAAATACACACAAACCTATAAAGTATATACATATGTATTATTCTGTGTGGTTTGAAGGTGGCTTACCTAATTATTGCACCTTCCCTGGCAGTATCTCAGCATCATCTCCACTCACAGCAATAGTGTTTCAGGAATTTTTTTATCCAAGGCAACGTCTTGGGTTATCAACAATTTCTTTATTCTGGATACATATTAGGGTTTGGCAATGAAGAACAGAAAACAGCACATGAATATATATGTATACAGTATGTATTATTCTTTGTGGCCCCAACGTCACTTAACTAATTATGTTGCCTGGCTGCAGGATTATTGTGCCTTCCCCAGCAGTATCTCAGTATGACCACTACTCACACAGCAATAGTGTTTCAGGAATACAAAAACAAAAAATATAAATAACTTATGAAGTAATTACATAGCTTTTGTTTTCCAGCCACAGCAGCCTGAAAATTCAAAATTGGCAGCAACTATTCAACTGCCTAGTGTAGGTGACTAGACCCATGCCTACTTTTAGGGTAAAGAGAGGAGTGATGTGGCAGAGAGTTCAATCATTTTTCGTTACTTAGTTAACTTTTACTTAGCAGAATGTCGGATACTATTTCTTTCAGTGCTCTCTTTTGTAGCGATGAATTTGAAACTAGGTAAGTCGTCAGTCAACTTTCATATTTAATATGTGAAATGTAAGGGACAGGTGATATTGAGAATACCTGTATTGAATGTCAAGACTGGGATGAGAAAATGTGGAAAGCTTTAAAATCTTATTTGCTTAAGCTAGAAAGGAGAGAAAGAGCAAAGCAGCCTCTAGAGCCAAAAGTAGGTTGAGGATGTTGAAGAGTTTGTGGATGCCCACAGGGAAGAGCTAACCACTGAGGAGCTGCAAGACCTTCAGGAGGAACAGCAACAGACAGCAGATGAGTACCCCGAGGAGGAGAAGGAAGAGCAAGGGGATACTGTGCCTACTTCAATGATTAAAGAAATGTTTGCCAAGTGGAGAGAGAAAAAATTTTGTTGAGACATATCATCCTAACAAAGATGTTGCAATTTGTGTGTCTAACATGTTTGATGACAACTGTTTGTAACATTTTAGGCAGATATTGAAGAGACATCAGAAACAAATGTCTTTGGACAGTTTTGTTATTCGACAGGGATCCAGTGATTCTCAAGCTGGTACTAATGCCAGTCATTAACTAAGTGGAGAAGTAACCTCAGACAGTGCCACTAAAAAATGTAGAGAAGTAACTTCAGATAGGTTCATGATACCAGAAGTTGTTCTGGAGGGGGATTCCCCTTCCAAACAGTAACCTCTCCATCTTCCATACTCTAACAGGAGTCTTCCATAAAGGTAAGAGTGATGTTAAAAGTTCATTATTCATTCCATTATTCATTTATATATATTTCTCATTGTTTTCTGTATGTAAAACTGTGTTTATTCCCTATAAAATGTATTTTTTGTTAATATTTCAGGAGGTCTGGAACACATTAATCCTATTTACATTATTCCTTTATGGGAATAGTGTCTGAGATAGAACAATCAACAGTAATGGAATCTATTTTCTCACCCATTGCAAAAGCAAAAGGAACCAATGACTTCTGCTAATTCAGGGCCACTAGGTAAGTGGTTCTATTGAAAGCTAGTAGGTTATTTAATGCCATATAAATCTGGGACAAAAGAGAAAGGAGGTATATCATCCTCCATTTTTTCCAGTCTTGTAGGAATGCATCTCTTGCTATTACCTGAATGTCCATAGACATACACACACATGCTTGTTCTCTAAAATTGTTTTTGTGTTATATTTTTCATTAAACTGGAGAAAGGTGCTACTATGGCATTCATTGCTATATTAAAAGACCACTTTCCCAAAATTTTATTTGCTCAACCTCTGTCAGTATTCCTGGCATTAATGAGATATTTTCCGTATGGTGAAAGTATGCACATTGAGTTATCTCTGCAAGGCTTATCAGTATCATTCTCAGGGGGCAGTATTGGTGCTCGTACTACATTATGATTTGAGGTTTCGTAATCCAACCTGGTTGTATTGCTACCAGTCAAAGCCCTAGGAGTGAGTAGGTTGTCTCATAGTACCCATTCTGTTTCAATGGGATTTAGACAACTGATTCAGCTTCTTTTTGGGCTTGGGTTTTTTCATTACCCTGTTCCGATGACCTAAGCTTTTTGGAGAGAGAACCAATGTCTGCCTCTCTATCCTCCATGTCAATTCCATATCTAGGACAGACTTGAATTCCTCTTGGGAATCATGGATACCATCTTTGATATGCTGATGCTAAGCAGCAAGGACATCTTTGATACTGTTCACCATTTCCTCCCAGAATTCTGAAAGAACAGCAAGCAGAATTTCTCTATCAGGGAAGCCTGCATGAATTGAATTAGTCAAGGCAGTCTTATCACCAGTGCCCAGCAATATATAAGTTCCCGGATAAACCACTACCCCCTAAAACGTACAGACACTGCAGATGGGGTTGGTTAGATCCTTCACTGAGTTCAGCAAGGGAAAGGCAAGATTGTCATCTGAGGTCTCTCATGTAAAGCAGAACACTGTTCCCTAGATCTTCTGGATTAAAAAAGGATATTTCAGTGGCTATATCCGCTTCATGTTGGATATTAGTGACATCTCTCCTAAGGAAAACTCTTCATTTCCATCGGAGGAGTTGAACTGGGAGTTCCTACACTCTACTGTCTAAGGAGCATTGGCCCAAACATGGATTCTGTTTAGAGAGGGATGGATACCCCCTGCTGGAATTCTGCTAGAACTATGTAGTCTCCCTCCTTACTCCTGCTGAAACCTATGTTTCATAGACACAGCTTAAAATGAGGTCTTTCCAGAGGTGATCTGTGGGTTGTATGTAATAACAGCCTAATATATAGTAATAAAAGGAACAATTGTTTATTGAAACCAGCTAATGTTAGTTACCTATACTATCACTGTATAGGAGCAAGTACAGCACAGCACTTAACCCTTAAACGCTGAGCCGGTATTTCCGAAAGTGTCTCCTGTATGCCGGCGGGGTCGGGAGTGAGCGCCGAAGCAGAAATTTTTTTTTTTCAAAAAATCACAGCACACTTATTTTTCAAGATTAAGAGTTCATTTTTGGCTCCTTTTTTTGTCATTGCCTGAACGCTTAGTATGCAACCCATCAGAAAAATAAAAAAAAAATAATTATCATATATAAATATTGGAATATATGACAGCACAAAAATTTTTTTTGTATATAATTGTATACAAATCGCGCTGTGAGCAAAATGGTTAAAGCTAACAAATAATTTTTTTTATAGTACACTAAATTGCTATCATTTTGGTATTTAACAAATTTTAAAACAATCAAAGCAACACAGAGAAAATATTATCACAAAATGATGCATGAATTCGTAACGTGCGGACGTAAAAACAAGTTTTTTTTCAAAAATTCACCATAAATCTAAATATTGTGCTAGAGACTTCCCCTTTTGTTGCAAAGTGAAGGTAGTTGATTGAATATTACTAGACTGTAAGAGGTTTAGCTTACAATTGCATTTTTTGACCATTTCGGTTGAGTTAAAGTTGACCTAATGTCAAATTTTTTCTATTTATCGTGATTTATATGCAAATTGTTAAAAAATGATAAAAGCTACAACCATGAGTTATTTTTTGTTGTATTCTACTTGAAATTGAGCACATTTTCATATATAAAACTTTATGTAACGGCTAATATAAAACAGTGCAAACATTACAACAAACTGACGAAAGAATTTCCGATTTTTCGGCAGAGTTACCGCGTGGACTTAAGGAAAAAGTGTTTTTCAAAAATTCACCATAAATCGAAATATTGTGCTAGAGTTTTCCAATTTGATGCAAAATGAAGGTAAATGATTGAATATTACTAGAATGTAAGAGTTTTAGCTTACAATTGCGTTTTTCAACCATTTCGGTCGAGTCAAATTTGAGCGAAGGTTGAAATTTGGGCACTTATCGTGATGTATATGAAAATATTTCAAAACTCATAAAAGCTACGACCATGGGTTGTTTTTTGTTGTATTCTACATGAAATTGCACACATTTTCATATATAAAACTTTATGTAACAGCTAATATAAAATGGTGCAAACATTACGACAAACTGACAAAAGAATTTCTGAATTTTTCAGCAGTTACCGCGCGCCGATGTAAGGAAAAAAGTGTTTTCCAAAAATTCACCATAAATCGAAATATTGTGCTAGAGTTTTCCAATTTGTTGCAAAATGAAGGTAAATGATTGAATATTACTAGCATGTAAGAGTTTTTAGCTTACAATTGCTTTTTTCGGCCATTTTGGTCGAGTCAAAGTTGACTGAAGGTTGAAATTTTGGCACTTAACGTGATTTATATGAATTCGAGCATGTGAATTCGTAGATGACACTCCTTCTCTTCAAAGATGTTTCTGGGGACGCCGGGTTGTTTCTAAGAAGCAGCTGGCTGGTTTTCATGTTTTATGTAATAAATTATGAGGCTAATTTTATCACTTTCTTTAATGGGGGAGACATTTTCACTGATTATTTTCCTTATAGCCTTTTCGTCTTCCAAATATTTGTGGTGCATATAATTTTTATAAAATATTTTTATAGCTCCACTTTGGTCGTTAGTTTTGGTCATTCTTTCCTGGTGCCATTTATTTATGTAGTCCCTCATTTGGCGTTCGACCATGCGATTTGAAAAGTTATTGTAGATGAGGACTTGTGTAGACCTTTCGATCTCCCTGGTGGTTTCTCTCCATGTGGAACAGTGTGTAAGGGCGCGGCGGACGAAGGCATCTACCACCGATCTTTTATACCTGTCTGGGCACTCGCTAGACCCATTAAGGCCTTTATATTCTATCACTGTGCTAACAAGCAATATTCTAGTTTTCTTTGAGATTAGTTGTTCTATCTTGTGGAGCCCTGGTGGACCATGAAAGTGTAACTCCTTTGAGGACTAACAGTGGCTATGCTATCAAAAATACTAAAGTTGTGATTGGTATACCATGTGTCCTTTTTGATCATGGAATCTTCACTTCAAACTTAGGTAAATTCTTTCACAAGAAAGAATAGAGTTATATATGCTGGATTGAGTAAGTTAGGTGCTATACTATTTCTGTGTGTGCTGTCAGTATTTGCAATGAATCATTAAAGCAGCAGAAGTTACCTCTATTAAAATTACTATACTATTCACAAGTGTAAACAGCAACTATAACTACAGTTTTCATATAAGTAACTTACCAAGTAATTACATAGCTATAGTTTCAACTCGCATGACAGCTTTAAAAAATCATTGTAGTGCTTCGATTGTTTAGTGTATGTGACAGGCCCCCTGCCCACTGCTGGGAATACTGGAAACGACTTAGGAGATATCTTCGTTGTGTTTCTGCTGGCTCTTGAGTAACATTGGGGGTTTGCTGCAGCTTTAGTTGACTGATTTTTGGTTGTATGGCTGGATTCCAGTAGAGTATTATTGCTTATTTGAGCAGTCCTCAAGCTTCAGGATAATTTTTTCTAGCTCTTTGGGACCATTATCAAGCAACTGGCATGCTATTGGGTGAGTGAGCATAGGAATTTCTTGCTTTTCTTTTCCTTGAAGTAAGGTGTTGAGGTTTGGGGAGCCTGGGAATATAATGTACCTGGAGTACCCACCAGTTTTGGTGGATGGGTTGTTTTCAGTATAGGTGACAGTTGTCTGGTTTTTTTGTATATTGGTACTGCACCCAGAGCAAGGGCACGTCTTTATGCTTTGCCAGCCATAGGTCATATCCTTCACTGCAAAGCTCCCACCCCATGGCTCAACTGCCACACCACTACAGGTTAAGATGAGCACCAACCAGAAGCAGTTTTCACCTGCAGTAGCTCACTTACCAGATAAGGAAACAACATTCATTGTTTCAGTACTAGCAGCTTTTCTATTTCAAAGTCATTATTATTCTTTAATGTTTTGGAGTAGAATATGTGCATGTGTCCCACCTCCATTTAATGTGGGAGTCAGCTATGTAATAAGTACTTGGTAAGTTCCTTATATGACAATGACATTTTTATTATAAAATTAAGTTTCGTATATACTTACCAATAATGACAGACTCAGAGTCTGCCCTCCTCGCCTCAGATGGACATAAGGCCGCAAACATGATGAAGATATCTGCTAAGTCGTTAACAGTACATATTCCCGGCAGTGGGCAGGGCCGGTTACCTTCACTGAACAATCTAAGTGTTACCGCAATTTTCTAAATTAAAGCTGCTGTGTGAGTTGAAACTATAGTTATGTAATTACTTGGTAAGTAAATATGAAACTAATTTAATTATAAAAATATATTTGAAAATTTTAATTTACAGTGATTTGTAATGGATTTAAAAATTACAGCTTTGTTGGTTGTTTTTTTTTTATATATCCAATGAACCATGGATGCCTATTGATCAGAACAAATTGCTGAACTCCATGGAGCAATAGGCATGTACCATACAATGCTTATTTTATACTGGGCTGTAGTAGAGTATCTATCTCTAACAATCATGTGATCACTTCCTGGAAACTAACAATCATCTGATGATTCCTCAAATCAATACTGTGATCCTCTAATGATTTCAAAGAGTGCTTCTTTTTCCCTGCTGCCAAGCTTTGTATTTTAATTATCCTCCCATTTTTCCAAAATTTTACAATTAAGCTATTATTTTTGTTGTCGACATTATTGGATCTGGGCTAGACAAGGACATTGGTAGGTTGGTCCTTTGTATCTTATTATACTGGATATGTAGAGGATACTTGATATGCCCACAGTAGATTTTAGCCATCCAGACATGGAATGTACTTTATCAGAAGGGCTCCAGTAGCTGAAAGAATAGACATAGATTTTGAACTTTATGTACTGCACAGCATACTTTTGTAATATTAAAATATACAGCATTGTACAAGTATGCATATTTATTGTTGCTGCTGATGTTCAGTATTTAAGTAGTGTTATGTTTCATATGTATGGAATTAAATTGTACCTAAGTTGTAGGAGGATTAGGCAATAGATGATTTAGTAACTGAAGTTTTGGTTTTAAAATCACTGCCAGTTGTTTCAATATCATTTTGAGTGTGCTAAAAGTATCATAACTTGCAGTTTCTTTTGATATGAGGATCATTTACCTTGTATCCCTTTACATAATTACATCACAGTACTTCACAGTTATGTTTTTATATTAGGTTTACATACTACCTATCCCTTCATGTAATTGTATCCCAGTGTTAAGGATGTATGTACTATCATTGTAAAATGATGTTGTCAGACCACTAAGTCATATGTCTGGATTCAAAGGGCTTGCCCAAAGGATTTGTTCTTTATTAAGAGCTGGGAATATATCACAGGGAACAGGAAAGGAGGTAAAAGGCAGGAAATTATATATTTTGAGGTCAGAATGGATTTGCAAGAATCCCTCAGCTCACTTAGTATCATAGGTTGAAGATTCTTCAGCATGAAAGATAAAAAATAATTTATGGTTTTACCCTTAAGGTGGTTATTTGTTGGATTTAGATTTTATAAGTTTAGATTTTCCTATATGAAATTGATGTAGAGACATTGATTTATATTTATGTTTATTGTATATACATATACACATTTGTACAGTTTATCTAGAATTAGTTAACTTTACTAATTTTGTGTGTTACCTCTGGGTCTCAGTGTAAACTATTTTTTTACCAGCATCCTATGGTTTGTTGCAAGCTTACTGTTAGTTTGTTGCATGTAGAGGTGATTGCCTGTTATTCAGTGCACTTCAATTATGTAAGCTGCTGCAAGGAAGGAGTGATGCTCTCTCTCTCTCTCTCTCTCTCTCTCTCTCTCTCTCTCTCTCTCTCTCTCTCTCTCTCTCTCTCAGATCTCCATGCTACTGATGTGTCATAGGAAGTATATATGATAATCATTATAAACTAGATTGACGAATAACATTTCTAGACCAATGAGCATTTCCAAAGAATTTGTTCTTAAATAAACTGAAAAGTGGAGTATAGTATAGTAATGTTAAAGAAGGTGAAATATGACAACGGAAGAGATTGAAGGGATTGGATAGGAAGTAACAAGCAAAATCATTGCAGCTGGGACCCAAAAACTTCTTTAAAGAACTTTTAGTACTATTAAGTGTTAGTGTCCAGTAGGAAAATAAAAATTTTTTTGCAGTTAGGATTTTATTGAAGATGTTTTCATTCTGACTGATTCGCAAATTAGAGTTCTTTTAAACATGCTGTGGTTTTTTTAACCATGGGACCATAAAGTATTAGAAAAGGAAAAGATAAGATTACCTGCTTAGATAATGTTGTATTGACCTGAACCTTGTAAATATAGCTACTCTTTTTCAGTAATTGTAGTGTTATTAACAGCAGGGCTAAAACTATTGTATCTATACTTTCAGGATTACTGAGAATGACCAGTCATTTAGTTTTTACAGTACTAATAAGAAAAATCAGTGTAGTTCTTTATATGAATTGTATACATTTGTAGGTATCTGTTAAACACTTTCTTTCCTTTGGTGTGATTATGTGTATGTGTGTGTGTGAGGAAACATACATTCATAGGATTACACTTAGAATTTTTTATGTTTTTTTAGTCTTTACATTATTGAATTGGAAGATGGAAAAGCTAAATTGCTTTATTGCTTTTTACCTTGATTCAGTGTAATTCCATTAAGATTTAAAGTTTTAGTGATGTCAGAAATGTGTGATATAATGTTCCAAGATAGTCATACTCATACTCTTGTGCCTGTTTTCTTTAGATATTTTCAATTGATTATGCGTATCTCAGAGCTTATGTATTGCTGTTAAGGGTTTTGTCTGTCAGGGATACCCTAATTTCTTTACACTTGGAGTTATGTCCAAAGACAGTTATTTAGCAAAAATATACCTAAGTAGATAGATCAATTTTTTCATACAGCTGTTGCATCTTTTCCCTTGGTGTTCATTGGGAATGGTACAGACTATCTATGCATGTCAAGGAAAACCTGCAGTATGGAGAGAGAAAAGTACATATAGGCTATTAGTATCTAACAAGAGTACATTTATATATATGGAACAAACCAAAACAGCCATTAATTTATTAAACTTAAAAGGAATAAAATTTCCATAGTTACGTTATAGAAATAGAGGACTGGTATAAAATAGAGATTGTAGTAATGAGTAAGGAAATAAAGACAATAGCAAAGAACAATGAAATTGCCAACTATTTTTTCACAGCAAGTTAAATGAGTTGATTTCTGTGAAATATACAGTACATATCCCAAATGTACAAGTGTGTATATGCTGTTTATTTAAGAATGTATATGTACATGTAGATGCATATTGAGAAGCGTTCATTTTTAATTGGAGACCTGTTACTATTTACATACAGTATTATGTTTTGCATTCTTAGTTGTTGTTGCCAGTGACTCCTATTACGTACTTTAGACAAACATGTCAACCTGTATGTAATGTCTGAATGATGCAGATTTTATTCCATTTATGTAGCTCACAGAAGTTGAGGTACTACTTATTTGCATTGTAGGGAATTGTATGGAATCTCTTGATTATGAGACAGTTGTAATTTAACTTCTGTTTATGCAGTGTTGTATTGTAGGTCAATAGTTTATGTGAGAATATCATTAATTTATGATTTCAGTGAAGTATATCAGTGTTTCATTCTCACTTGGTTATTCATAAATCTTTGGGGTTTCTTTGGATGATAACCAAGTGGGACACAGGTGATCATTCACTCAAAGGTGAAATTTTAGATTTTCTTAAGTATGGTTATTCATAAGTCTTGTATGCTAAATTTGACAGCATTTGAAAGGAATATTTAGCCCATATCAGACATTTGCTTCAGTAGCTTAATCAGTTAGTATTCTTCAGAGAAAATTGTTGTGCAGATCATAGCAGCAGGATTGACAGATTTTACTATCAAAAGAAATGACAATGCTGAATAAATGTATGTTTTAGAGATGGCTGGGAGTCTCTTTGCAGTTCATTTTGGAGGTTTTTGAGTTCCATTTTCAAACTTAAAATTTGGGGACCTGATATGAGGCTCTTACAACTCAGTGTACAGATTTTTCTGTTGTATTTATTCCTTTTGTCTTAAGCTGTGCTTGTTTTTAGTGATTCATATATGTACTGCAGTTTATTAAATTTTTCTTTATTTTTATGAGCCACTATTGCTAGACATGCTCTTTGATACAGCTAAATTTTGATTCAGTATATGAACTGTAATTATTGTCTGTTATTTTTTCATTCATTGTAATCTTTTATCATTATCATCGTATTTAATGTCATTTGTCTTTTTTGTACAGTACTGTATAGCCTTCAGTGTTCAGTTATTCAAAGTGTTTTTTTGTTGGGAAGAGGTGGAAGTATCACATAGACATGTTCAGGAAAAGGATACTGATGCTTACTAAGTGGAATTGGCAGTTAAAATGTTAATGTTATTTTGTATTTGTAATGGCTGTATTATTCATGGTGTGTTTTAATAGCTACATTTGTCACAAGGTAGAATTTGTATTCTTTTAGACTGTAGTGTACTGTAGTATAGCTTAATCCGGCAAGAATTACAGTACAAGAAAACAAAAGTATTTTATTTTTGTTGGATTATTTAGGATATAGAAAAGTAAATATTTGTTGGTGTATCATAATTTTATTTATTTGTAGACATGTATTAATGTTAGTCTTAATGTTTTCTGTAGCAGATGGAATATTTGTATTTAACTATCAGAAATATTAAAGATTTATTTATGGTGAACATTATACAAGTTACACAATACAGTGGTCCCCCCCGTATTTGTGGGGAATGTGTACCAGACCCCCCCGCTAATAGTTAAAGCCGCAAATAGTTGGAATTTCTATAAAAACGCTGAAAACAGCCTATTTTGTTAGTTAAAACCCAAGAAAAACCCAATATAAATTTTTATACTTGGTTTTTTAATAGTTTTATCACAAAAGTGCATTATATAATGAAATGATAGAAAAACAGGAACTTCTGGATATTTCTTATAGAAAAATACCACGAATAGGCGAATTTTCTGCGATAAATGGGGGGAAATGTTCCCCAGAGAAATCCGCGAAAGAGTGAGTCCGCGAATCCGGAGAACGCTAATACGGGTGGGTCCACTGTACTGCATATTAACATGTTCTTGCATTTTATACAAATTTATCAATACCAGTCAGAATTGGCTTGCCTTTGTTTCAGTGATGTAATGCTTGCATTAGATGAATGATGTGTGGTGATTCTAAATTGTACAATTATAATTTAACCAGCAATACCATCATTTGACTGAAACTGTTTTCTTTCAGGGGTTGATGAGAATTCTGTATTTATTACCTGCTGATTCACATTTGGTTACATAAGTTTTCTTTACAGATCCATTGAGGATCAAGTTTTACATGTCTACACACACCAAGACAGACTGTCATAGTAGAGAAACCTTCTTTGCAGTACATTGTGAATGAGACTGAGTTTACTGGTTAGCAAAATCTTGTGTTGACTGAAGGCAACATGGTAACTAGTGAATTCTTTGATTGCTGATGATTCATGGACTGCCAAGTGCTTTAATAATGTGCTGGTGATGAATTCACGGCTCATGACAGTGATCAACAGTGTTTCTCAGGCAAAGACTCTTAATGTTTAACTAACTCATGGAGCTATTTCTAAATTCATCATAGGGCTGGCCTGAAGGATGTTTTTTATCAAGAGGTGAAAATTGGAGTAAATACTCAAAGAAGTCAGATAGGTAGGTAGGAAAAGACCTTAGTGGCAGCCAGGAACTTGGATGTTGCAGCAAAAATTTATAATGCTGCAGACTGTCTTGAGTCAATTAGGCAGTACAGTGTTCCCCTGTATTCGCAGGGGATGGGTGCCAGAACCCGCAAATAGTTGAAACCCCTATAATAAAAACGCTTAAAACTTCCTATTTTGTTTGTTAAAACTCAGAAAAACCCACTAGAAATGTTTGTACCCGGTTTTTTGAAGTAGCTTTATTTCAGAATTGACTTTATGAAAATTGATAAAAAAAAAAAAAGGAATTTGTGGATATTCCTCATGAAAAAATACCACGAACAGGTGAATTGGTGAATTTTCTGCGAATAAAGGGGGTATATGTTCTAGAGAGAAATCCGCGAATCTGGAGTCTGTGAATACGGGGGGTTTCACTGTACTTCCTGGACAGGAAGGCAGTTGGATGTACTGGATGGAACATTGGGGCTGGTCAGTGTTGGAAAGGGAGACCACACAGCAAGGCATAACTAGAGACTGTGACTCTCTGTGGGAAATGGGCATGGAGAAGTTAACCTCATCCCAAAAGTCATTGCTTAGAAACTTGAAGCATATTTTCGAAGTGTGGCATGGGACCAACAGTTGATTGCAATAAGGTCTGAGAAGCAAACAGATTGAGTGAATCAGGATACTGACAATGATTGTCATTGACCATTTTCAACCTGTAGGTGAGGGAGCCAAGATTGAATTTGTGTATCATGAGGGTAATTCAAAGATGTAGAGATGCTTAGGAAATTTCCTGTATAAGGTCCTTTTTCTTGGATGTGGTGTCATTGAATGCAACAAATTTTAAAGATTGCATGTTGTATGGAAGATGGTTAATCTGGTAATTATGTATAGCTGTCATTAGCCTCACAGCCTGGTAGAAATGGAACCATATAGTCATGCCAAGTGGGGGTAATATGAAAGCTAAAGGAAAACTTACATCTTAGCCATGGCCACTCAAGAGTTAACATAGCTATCATCATCATCATAAACACTTTTGCATTGGAATTTTCCTTTGGCCATGATTTCCTGGCCTTACCACAGGTCTTCGTCCTGCAACCTCCATATCTATTGTGTTAACAACCAGCTATTCTTCATTTCTTTTCTTCACATGTCTAAACCATCTTAGTCATTTAGATTTGTCTGTGTTGAGCCTCATGCCACCACATTCTCCACCAATTCCTTATTCATAATATGATCCCACTGCACTCCAGCCATGAATTTTAACGTTCTTTGGTCATACTTTTTTAGAATCCCATCCAGTTTCTCTGTCATTGCTCATGTTCTGCAGTATGAGCCTAATGTTCCCATCATAAGGCTGGGCTTTCTCTGTTTTGTCATGCTGTAGAGTGGGCATTTGACAGAAAAAGTTATATTCTCCTGTTTTGGTTAATTTGTTTTGAAATATAGGCACGTATTCCTCTAGTTCTGAAATAAAAACTTTGGTTGAAATCAATGTAATAGGGAACTATTTACAGCGTGTCTTGCATGGTATCACCTCGAATGAGTTGATTTTTTTTGGAGTCTTTCTTTACTTTGAGCCTTTCATTGCTAAGTAGACATCTTTCATTAATTCCTTATCATCTTCCTTGTACAGTTGCAGCAGGTCTGCTGTGCACTTTCAGAGTTCTACATCCCACAATTTTGTGATACCTCTTAGTATTCTCTAGGGGTAGTCAGTTATTCTAGCTTTGAGAGAGAGAGAGAGAGAGAGAGAGAGACTATTCATAACATTCATACTTTCATCACCCCCTTGGGGGTAGTGCCATCTGGGCACCTCATGCAGTGCACTGCAGGCATTACTTAAGGTTCTTTGCAGTGTCTCATCAGCCCCTAGTTGCAACCCCTTTCATTCATTTTATAGTACCATCATTTGTATTGTCTTTCTTCCATCTTACTATACATCCTCACCTAACAATTGTTTCTTAGTGCAACTGGAAGGTTATCCTCATGTTATGCCTTTCAAGCCTTTCTATTGTCAATTTCTGTTCGAGTGCTAAAATTCTGTATTCTATTATTACTCTTATCACCAAGCTTCACTCACTTGTTCTTTCTCTTTGTATTTTTTCTTTTAACATTTTACCACAACAAGAAACTATGTCTGGCCTATCAAAGAGTGAGTCTCACACCAAAGGACTCCCTTCCGATGAGTGGCGCTGACTCAGAGAATGTGCAGAAAGGTGAATGTGGTGAATAGAGCAGTAAATAAATTCTGCCTCCTCCAGAACAGCAAAACCAAATACATATATGTATGTACTGTAAAGTCACAAAACTTAAACAAAAATGTGTTTTTCCAGTTAAGCTCACATTTAGCCCGGAAAACTCCAAGTCACATGTGTATAGTGCCTCCTAAGATTTCAGTTTTAACAGATGTTTTGCAGACACCTTTCTTAGAATTTTGTATCTTTAGGGGAAACATGTTGACAAAACATTGTTGAAATATCAAGAAAATGAACATTCTAACATATTAACATTTAAGGCATGTAATTTTTTGAAAATTTTAGCAGCATTAAACTGAAGATGCCTTAAACTAGTTATTGGCTGTTGATGGTGCAGCTGAAGGTTTTTCTGTGATGTGTTTTAAGGTACAGGTGCTAAAACATTCCTGGTGCTAGAAAGAACTGAAATGAGCCGTCATTTATAGCCAGTTTGAAATATCTTTTCATTATCTTTATTTAATCCATACTTGGAGCTCTTCAGTTTTGTCCATTATCCTTGCCTCATGGTAGTTGTTGCAGTATATCATCACCCTTTTTCTAGTAACAAGGTAAGTGCTTCTAACATTAATTATTTTAAGTAAAATTTATTTTTATTTTTACAGTTTGTTGAATGAATTGTATGTGCCTTGTAAGAAGGAATTTAACATTGAAGGTGAATATCTTGGAGGCGTTACCACAAATGGGTTATGTAAGTATTACAGATAAAGTATTGAATTTTCAGTAGCCTTTTCTATATACTGAAGCTTTAGCTGAGACCTAAAGGGCTGAGAAGCAAGGTATGACAACACCCTTTTTTGGTTTTGGTTCTTGCTTTACCAAAGAATCATGAAAACAATTCCTTTTTTCATGTGTAAGCACTACAACTGAATATAAGAGGATGGAAGGGTATTGGAATGTCATTTCTTAGTTTAAGTTACTCACATTATTCAAAGGGACTGTTGCTTGTATTTCAAAGAGAGCATTGGTAAACTGTATGAGTCAGGCCCCATTTCTTGTGATGCATAAATATTTTAATTCTTATATCTGTCTGGGAAAGACTAAATGCTTACTGCAATTCTTGTGATATTATACCACTCTCAAAATATGCCAGTTACATGTAATTATGATAAGTTTATGGTTAGTTCAGGATTCATCACATGTATTCATACAAACGATGCTCAAGAGCCATGGGTAAGCAGTTGAATATATCATCTTTATATGAGGTATATTTATGGGCCTTAGTAGCACCATACTTCATTTTAGGCTTATGTAAAACTATACTTGTTTTTGTTCAAATTCATATGTTTTTACAAGTTTTCATAAAACCCATTCATTGCAAAATAGTCCTTCACTCTGCAGAGCACCTCCAGACACATAAAGCAAAACAAATCAAGCCACCAATACTCTTTCAGGTGTGCCATACTAAGAGAAAAGTGGTGGGAGGTGGGGGTTTAATGTTTATGATAAATGGGTTTGTATTAAACTCTGTTTTGTTGTATTAATGAAATAATGATGGTAATGAAAAGTCAGAACCTAATTTTTGATTGTGTAGCTGCTGTTCGTCCTCAAGGGAACTAACAAAGGAAATTGACAGGTGACAAAATGGCTTAGCTCTTAATAAATAAATCTCAACAACAAAGATTAATTTTTGGTCTAAGGTATAGTCACAGGTTAACGATTTTCTTTATTCAGGATACCCATAGGATTTGGCAGTAAAGAACAGGAAACAACACACGAAGCAATAATATATGTATTCTTCGAACTATTCTTCTAGTTCGAAGGTGGCTCACCTAATTATGTTGGGTCTGACTACAAGATTATTGCACCTTCCCCAGCAATATCTCAGAATGGCCACCACTCTTATGGCAGTAGTGTTTCAGGAATTTTTTATGTAAAGTAAAGTCATAGGTTATCATCAATTTTCTTTATTCTGGATACCTATTAGGGTCTGGCAATAAAGAACAGGAGATACAAACCTATAAATGTAGTATCCATTGTGGTTCTACTGTCTCTAATAACCACTCTGTACACTTGAAGACTTCTTCAAAGGAAACATTTCTGAAGAAAGTTGATTATGTACTCACCTTTTGGATGTCGTGACAGAAGGAAAGGAGCGAGAGTATGCGTTTTTAGTGAGGGCCACTAGAATAATTCTCAGCCCATGTAGAGAGTGGTTTGTTTGTGCTAAGATATAGGAAAAACAGTACTATCTGGGATGTTTGCCGTGACATCTAGATCTAGATAAACCATAAGTGCTTGAACCAGGCATAATATGTATCAGAAAAGGGGATTCCCCCTTTAAAAAGGTCATCATTCTTGGCCAGGAATGATAGGCCAGGAGACAACAGCAGATGATAACTTGAGTGCTTGAATGGTGAAAAGATGTCCTTGTCCAAGAGAGCTCAATATGCTAATCCAAGCTTCTGATGCCAAAACAGTCAAGAAGACTGCCTTTTGCTGCATAAGAGTTCTAGTTAGTGTTGGGTCTATAAATTGAGGGGATGACAGGAGTCTAAGAACCCATTTCAGGGACATGGTAATGGGAAACCTTGCAGGAGCTGACCTTTTCATTGTAAAAGACTGGAGAATGGCATTAACAATTTCTATATTTATTAGAATAAATTCCAAACCATAAGGCAAGGATTCCACTAATGATTGTTGAAATTGTAAGGTGCATGACCTCAAAAGATAATCAAATGTAAAACTGTTCTAACAGTTTAACTGGGCTCTGTGTGGGGTCAGTCCAACTACATTTCCCAAACAGACTAGTATGTTGGATTGATAAAGTCTGTACTGTTGCACTAGATACCTAGCAATGTTAGGCAAATAATGTTAACAGTAGACTGAGTAGATTAGATTTAAAATTCCATGTGAAAGTCACAGCTCAGGAACGAGAATAAGTAGATGACTTCCTCTCATCTTGTCTGGGATAGAACAATGGACAGCGATATTCTTTTGCTTCTTGTTGAAGAAATAAGTAACCAATGACTGGCCAATTTAGGGCTACTAGGCCAGTGGTTCATTGAAAGCTAGTAGATTGTTCAAAGCTTTTGAAATCTGGGTCAATGAAGGGAAAAAGGTATATCATCCTTCATTTGTTCCAGTCTCATAGGAATGCATCGCTTTTTATTGCTAAATGTCCAGGTTCAGAGACACGCACACATGGGAAGTTGATGGTTCATGCATGTGGCAAACTGTTTCACTTCCAGAATGTAGAAGCATGTTAGCAATTACTGACTCAGGTGGAGCCCAGTATGATCCTAACGTCTTTATAGAAGACTTTGCAGTCATATTGTGTAGGATAGACTGAGACTTTGTGAGCAGGTGACCATCATCCCCCTAACGACACACCTCCCAATGGCCTCCCCAACCTGTCAAGGAGGCATCAGTATGTATTATCACCCGTATGAACGGTAGAGTCAGTTCAGCCTGTTTTCCAGGGACCCCTGCCAGGTCCATGAACAGAGTATCTAACCAATCTCAGATGAAGGCAATCACAAAGCCTTTTCCTGGCATGTGAGAGCACATCTGTTAAATCCTACAGTCACAGTCTCAGGAGTAGATCTACCATCGACCCAAACTGTAACAGGTTCAGACTTCATTCCAGTTGTCATTGGAAAAGCAGGACTTTGCAAGGAATGTACTGTACCAGGTCCTTCCTTTTTCTGGTTAGTGCTTTGTGAAAAGACAGCTGGCTGCAAAGAGTAGCCCAACAAAGTCCCTGCATCAGAAAAAGTCTGCTGATGTAAGGTAGGACTTTTTCCTATTAAGAAACCACTCTCAGGTTCCATTAGCACTCTTCTCTGGTGGCTCCCCAGATTAGCCAATCACCTAGGTTGGCCACCAGTAAATCCTTCATTCTTGAGGTCTCTTCAAGTACAAAAGCAGCTACCAAAATTAGGTATTTCCTATGTCAATTTTTTTTCCCTCCAAAAGAACATGGCCCACTTCAGTGACAGGGCCTAAGGAATAAATATTCAACGATTTATGGGTGACATTGCAAAGGTGGTTTGACAATGCCGACATGGGAAGTAGCTCTAAGTTATGTCTGAAAGCCAAAGAGGAAGACAGGCTCAGACTTAATGGGCTTTGATCCTAAGAGAGGCAAGGTTTTCTCTATCTGTGTAGAATAAGCTCAGTTGATAACTTTCCAAAGTCAGAAGGAAAGAGAATTATTTTCTGACTTGTTTGTAGGAAAAGACGAGGAAGAGGAGTAATATTTACTAATGGTTGCAGGTATCTAGGAAGATGCCAAAATGATGCAAGCTTATCCTTCTGGAATGATGATATAAGTGCTAGGATAGCAAAAAAAAAAAAAACAGGGGGGGGACTTCCTTTGGAAGACTGAGTCTCGGCCACAAAGATTGTTGTGAAGGTAAGACCAGCCAAGGACCAATGATTGGTGTGAGGGACATTGCCAGTAAGAGCATGGACCTAATTGACACATTTATAGAGAGTGAGGTGATTAAAAACACCTTTTTGACGGGTAAGATGTTGAGGAATGCTTCTGACAAAAGCTTGTAGGGTGAACCAAGTGGTAAAGCTGCACTCGATCAAGGTCAAATCCCAACTTCAAGAGGTTCCACAGGAACTTGAGAACTAGACTTATTGAAATGATTAAAAGATTGGAAAGGCTTCTGATATTCCATGAACTGGGATGATGCTGAATAAAGACTGATGGAGGATGAGAGCCTGCTCCTTACACCAAGCCAAGGACCTTGCCAGCATTGCATGATAAAGGGACATAGTGGACAACCGACAGATCGGAGATGACTAATGCAGTGACCTCCAAAAATTATATTTGTTTGAGGGTATAATTGATAACCACCACTTGTGAATTTAAAGGCAATGCAGGAACTTGACCTGTGACTGCCTGACCCTGGAAGGTTGAAGGGAGACTTCTCTCAACCTCTTAAACAAAAGGAAACACGAAACTTGAAGGTTGTGAGACTGATTGATGCTGATGGCTAACATAAGTAAATGGCCACCGAGTGACGTAAGATGATTGCTGCAGTTGTGACAGTAGCCTTGCCAGACCTCCAGAAGAGTTTTGCTAAAAGAAAAGCCATGGGCTGCTTTGTACATGTGAATGAGAATGACAAGGCAGCAGTGGCACTCATATTACTATAGCAGTCTGAGTAACAATATACATTTAACTTCTTACTTAACAACTAAACCAGCTTGTCAAGATCCATCTTTTGGAGTGAGGATACAAGGAACCTAGAGTGACTGTAGAGGTGGACTTTTTTGTTAGAAATGAGAGTTGCATGTATTAGGAGCAACTTGCGTTGGAATGGCCATTGCCAGAACAAAGAGCAAGTGTGTATACCCCTTAGCGCGGTAAACTTTAAGGTTGGCCAATTAGAAAAAATATCAGTGGAAAGAGGAAGATATCCAAATGTATGTGATATCTTCCACAGGAAGTTGAAAGTGAATATTTCAACCCTGTATGAGGCCTCTTTTAAGACACTTATAAAAATATGCTTATTTTATCTATTTATACTGTACACATTTTTAATAATGTTTAAAATTTTGGATAGCTAGTTATGCATATTTTTTTTATATTTATTTGTACTTAAGTTTGCAAAATTACAATTATAGATGACATAGTATCATAAAAGATAGGAAATAAAACCAACAGCAAACAGAGTTACATATACAGTTACTGGGGATCCAAAGAGCATATCTGTCCAGTAAGGGTTAAGATCTTTACAAATGAGACTGTCTTGCAAGGGACACAACTCCTCTTCATTGTTTTCCCCGGGTTCCTCGACAACATGCACAGTGTCCTGAGAAGGATTTACTTGAGCATGCTTTATTGGTGGGAGATCCAATCCTGAGGCCAGATCTGAAGGGCTGGGGGAGGGATATTGTTCTTATCAATTCTTGGGACACCATCTACAGCAAGACAGTCTTTAAAGGGAAAGGAGACAAGGAATTACTGGAAGAGGGAAAGGAAGACACCAGAAGGTGCTTGTGCCACTTCTGCTTACATGCAGAAACAAAGAGCTAGTAGAAGGTTGATTAGAATGACTTGAGAAGGTCATGCTGGAAAATGGAAGGGTGAGAGACCTGTTACTTGTGGAATTTGATCATTTCTTGTAATGAAAAGACCCTTCAGAATCCATAGAAAGAATCAAATGTAAGCGTAAGGGAGAAGAGAGCCTCAGGACAAAGATTGAGGATGCTTCTAACCCTGTCCTACATTGATGATTTACAGGGCAAAGGAATGCTAGCCAGTTCTGTCTGTAGGCTAGAGATTAGAGTAACTGAATCAGGAGAGACTGAAAGCCCCTGATAACCATCACGGCAGCAGCCAAAAAATGCAGGTACCACTGGAGCATCTGAGACCATTGGCAGTAATGCAAAGAGGGGCATGAGTGACCCATAGGGAGTGTGAGGAGCCATAAAGAATCAAGCAGGAATGGATGGACATGCAAAGGCAGACACAGGGGTGCTCCCAGAAGGATGACATATGACCAAAGGATTTCATGGACTGAGGAGGAAAGAGGGGAAGCTGTGGGAAGGGCAGAGATGGGAACATAGTAGAACTCGAAGCAACTGGATCAGGCTTGTATGAAGGGAAGGCTCGGGTAGGCAGGAAAGCAGGGACTGAAGAATGTATCCTTATCACATTTAAAGGGTATGCCAAGTAAGGTGGAATGATAACAAAGATAACAGCTGAAGCCACTATCTTAAGGATACAAGGAATCCGTCTAGTCCCCACGTAAGCTCTTGAAGGCAGATTCATCAGTAATCAAAGTAAAATGGACCAGCCATGGCAGGTATGGCAGACATACCTTCTTTGCTAGCTCTAGTGTCTTAATGCATTATGAAAATTGGAATATAAATACAAAAACACAAAAATTATTCTAACAAAAACTCAATTCATAAGCTAAGCAGAAATGGAGAACCAGAGGTTGAAAGGGGAAATAAGGGCTCTGGTAAAAAAAGTTTGAGCAGACAAAGCACATAATAACTCAACAATTGTTATCATTTATTGTGAACTGAAGTTAACATAAAAACTTAGCAAAACAGAAGTTTTTCACAAGCACAGGAATGACTTCAAGGGAATGAAAAACGGTAGTAGGCTACTCAGAGTAACCAGACTTCACAATGCAATGGGTGTCAGTATTGGAATAACAGTGATTTGCAGTCAACAGCGCAAGGAGAATGAAATGGAAATGCACTGAAAATACAGACAAAGCACATGATAAAACTAGTGAAATGCTTTTAAGTCCTGTAGGAAATTCAGCAGTCAGAAAGTATAAAGTGGTCCTGTCAAGAAGGGGGAGTTGGTGAAGCATGCATTTTTTTTAAATCTCTGCTTAGGTGTTTTGCATTGTATGCTTAGATGTGTTCTGCATAGGGAAAGGCCATTTTATGTTGTTTTAACAAATAAAAATCTATGTGTATTTGTTATCATTGCTCCAGGTTTGAAGATCACTTCATTTTATAGTATTTATAACTTCTTGACTGCCAAAGGTCAGTGAATCATAATCTGAAAAAAAGAACTGAATTTTTATAACATTGAGCTTTCACGCTCTATTAAGTACATTTTGCTGTGCATATACAATGTTATGGAGTTTTTTCAACCTCTAGCACATTATTTTTATGCATGATCCTGGAAAACACTACAGCATGATTTACTGCTCTTGAGTTAATCACTTTACATCATTCCACACCTTCAAGTACATATTACCATTATTTTGGTTACGTATTCCTTTAATCAAGAAGTGAAATAATTGTGATCTTATTTATTGAAATTGACAGATTTAAGATGAGTAGGAGTTGTGCAATATCAGTAATGTATTGTGATACTTATAGATTTATTAATTTAGATTTGAACTGGTCAGAACAGATTTATGTGATGTTATTTTCAGCACTACAGTAATGAGTGTGATTACAGTTAGTACATATAACTGGACCAAGTGCTTACAGTTCCTGGTACTGTTTGTAGACATTGCTTCATTATATGCTCATTTTCACCAACTTATGCATTTATACTTAATGCAGTAAAGCATACAGTATACATTATAGTACTGTATATCAGAAAGCAATAAATTAGGAAAGACTTGCATCTAATTTTGAGTTTTTAGTAACTGATAGTTATCAAAATTTTACAGTTATGTGGAAGAGGGATTTTACTATTTATTGTTATCAGATTATTTATAGACACAAGCCGTTTTCAGTAGCTTAATGTATTTATAGTTTTACAGTAAAAATATGGGAAATATGCTTATGGAATGTTTATTAGTATGTATTGGCATTTGGCATATTTCTTATAAGAGATGGTCTGTTATGTTGCTTCGAGAACTGAAAATGTCATAATTTTATACACTTCATGAGCATTTGCATTTACTTTATGTACATTTCAATGGATCTCAATCAAATGGGGAATTAGAGGTTATCATAGTACTGTAGTTGTTTAACAACAATCTGTATCTGTTAAAACCGCTTATTGTTTCCTGCTGATCTTTTGTTTTTACTTTTGATAGCATTTTCAGTCTTTTATAACTATACATGTCCAATTTTTATCTACACATGTACTAATCAGAGGAGGAAAAAAAATTCATAGAATTTTTGAAGAGTATTACAGGTTCATTTCTTAATAATAGTTTCCCAGGGTTTTACTTTGTGTAAGTGCTTATTTAGTAATTGATGTGTTATTTGTTATATCAAACGTGCAGTTCTCATGAGTGTCTTATGAAAGGAATGTATTTGGCAAGTTGTCAAACTAGTCCCTATTGTTAGATGTAGCTTGAAAAAGGTTTGAAAATATATGGTTATGTTTTTACTGGAGTTTTCATAACCCTCTAATGCCTGCATTTTTGTCAATGCAGTTTATTAAAAACTTTTTTGCACAGCTTATATTACCTTGTATCCATTGGTATCACAGCATATCGTATGCCCTTTAATTTTTATTTGTTTTCATTGTCTTCCCACTTGAATGTTTATCTACATCAACTTTCTATTGATTCATTTTGCTCGTACAGATATTTAGCTAAGTTCTAGAAGCAAAATAATTGTTGACAGTTTTCATGTTTTATTAAATTATAACAATAATTATATCAGTTAGCATGAAAGGCCCTTCATATATTAATGGCCCAGTTTTCGTAAGGAAGTTTTTGTATCATTTCCAGTTGTTATACAAGGATGTTTAATTTGTTTTAATATTTAGCCTGTGACAGAGATGTATAGGTGGATGAGCAAATGTTAATGAGTAAAAAGTAGCAAGTGGAGAGCTAGAAGGAAGAACTCCAGGCAAACATTAGAAGTTATAATGGCAAAAGTAATAATCTAGAATAGGTAGAGGTAACTGGTCTGGAGATAAGGTTTTCACATTAGACCATTGTTATTACTTATTTCCAATTTTGAAACTAGCCCTCTGAGATTAACTATTTTCAACTTGATGGTCTGGTTAAACCACTTAATATCCCGTGTTAGATATGTATGTGTGTATGAAGAGAAATCTTGAAATGAGAGTAGGAAAATTAAGAATGCGTATAAACATGCTAAGGTAAGATGATTCAACCAAAGGCTGGAGACCTTAGTACACAGTGAAGTTTTTATCAATAACAACATTGAAGATAAGTGTGATGTCATTCATGAGAGATGAAAATTGGAGCGGATAAAAACTAAAAGCCAGAAAGCATTGACTGTGTGCAATACAAGGAATGGTGCAAATGGTAACCCCTTTAGAGTATATGATGTCATGATAAACAAAGGTTGTTAGGATACAAGAATGTAAAACTTGAGATGAATACAAAGGAAATAAATTTTGCTCAATAGCAAAATGTTAAAAGTAAGATAATTGAAAAGCATTCGGTTAAAATAAGTACAGTAAGTTCTCGGTTTATGTTGTACTCGACCTACATCATTTCATGGTTACATCTCACAATCTCTAATAAATTATTAAGGAATTCTTGTTTGTCATTCAGATGTAAATTCAAACTTTGCGCAGGAGCCAGTTTGTGTGCAGAGCGAATGAATAACGCCGGAATACAGGGAAGGCAGTGTTGGATCACTCACTCACTCACTGTATGACATCTTGAATTGTGTTTCATTCGTGCTCTCATTTGTATTGCTTTTTTGGGAACTTTTGAATTGCATTATGGCTCCCAAGCATAAGGCAGGCTCTTCTGATGGCAGTGCTATGAAGACAAGAAAAACCATCTCCATGGAAGTGAAAGTTGATATAATAAAACGATCTGAAAAAGGTGAAACACTGTTGAATAATCGGTTGCACGCTTGGGTTTAGCTGTACGACTGTCAACTATCATCAAAGATAAAAAGATCATACTTAACATGTGAAAGGATCTGCTCCTATGAAATCAACTACGAATACAAAGCAGCGCTACAGGTACTTTTCACCGGCAGACACAGGTCAAACCCAGAAATTAGTATGTTGGCTGGAAGACCAGCATTAATGGCATAACCAAGTTAGCCTAATGTTGATTCAGGAGACAGCCAAAAGATTATTTGAAACCTTGAAAAGAGAAAAGGGGGAAATGAGTGAAAGTAAAGAGTTTAAGAGTTTGGGGCTAGGAAAGGTTGGTTCAAGTGGTTTAAGGCCTGTGCAAATTTGCATAACCTAAAGGTGTAAGGGGAAGCGGCTAGTGGTAATGAGAAAGCACCAAGTGAATTTCCTTGTGCATTAACGGAGGTAATCAGGCAGGGGGGTTACTGTGCTGAACAGATGTTTAATGTAGATGAGACAGGTTTGCCCTAGAAATGCATGCCAACCCATACATACATTGCCAAGGAGAAGACAGCACCAGGCCACAAAGTCAGCAAGGAGAGACTGACTTTGCTTCTTGGAGTTAATGCTGCTGGTAGTTTCAAGCTGAAGCCTTTGCTGGTGTATCTGGCAGAGAATCCAAGGGTACTGAAGGGCATTGGGAAGGGTCAGCTACCTGTCATTTGGAAATCTAACAGGAAGGCATGGTGACACTTCAGATATTGGAGACAGGTTCACCACTATTTTGCGCCAGAAGTGAAGAAGTACTGTACTGTAACTAGCTACCCTTTAAGGTGTTGCTAGTACTGGACGACTTTTACCCTGATGTCACCTAATATCACCTCTTTTTTTACAGCCTATGGAACAAGGTGTCATTGCCTCTTTAAAGGCCTACTATCTCAGAAGGATATTTGCTATGGTTCGGAAGTCACGTAAAGCCTTTGGTCCCATTGTATTGCGACTCAAGAAGTGTTCTTCAGTCACTGGAATCGTTTAACTTTTTAAACCCTCTGATTTTAGATATATTGGAATGGCTGTTTTTACTGAAAAGAAGAGGGAAAGAAGTAAAGTTCCGTTGGGTGCCTTCCCATGTTGGGGTGGTTGGGAATGAGAAAGCTGACCAACTTGCAAATTCAGCAGTCAGCTTCCGAGAACCCACAAGATGCCTGCTACCATATCCTTTATATATCCTCTAGTAGGTCAGAGAATTAAAGAATGTTGGCAGTCCCAGTGGGAGGATATTTTAACCAATCAAAAAATGTGCAGTATCACATCATCTGTGTCTCCTTGGTCATATCCTTATTTGCCAAGGAGACAGGAAACGATGTTGTGTAGATTGAGGATTGGACATGCAAGACTCACTCATGGGTTCTTTATGTCCTGTGAAAATCCTCCATTTTACAAGAACTGTACTGTACCCTTGACTGTGAAACATTTGCTGATTGAATGTCCCAGATTTAGGAATTTGAGAATTAGGTTCCTGTCTTGGGGACGTGATAGAGAAGGTAATTTTATTCTAGCTACAATTCTCAGAAAAGATTGTAATATAGAGCAGTTATATATCTATGTGGGAAGCAGGCCTCCTCAACAAAATCACAATTTTGAAGTAAATTGTATTTTTCCTAACTATACAAACCTGAGGTCCTTTACATAGGGGATTTACTTACAGCGCCAGCTGGACCGGTCATAAGCTTTCTAACAAGGTAGTTTGGTAGTAACTGCTTGTCCGACGGTCGGGAGTCCCACCCGACTGGAGGTAAACATTCCACTTTGCTTTAGGCCCAGGAACAGAGTGAGGGGTGGCATGAGGTGGGACTATGTGTAAAGGACCTCAGGTTTGTATAGTTAGGAAAAATACAATTTACTTCAAAATTGTGATTTGTTCCGACACGTAATACAAACCCTCCTGGTCGTAAGAGCAAAGGGAGGGAGCCTAGCCTCTGCCCAACTAATCGGAGTGTGCACTGCAGGATCAGTGGTCAGACCTGTGGACCAAATTCATAAGAGGGAGGCAAGCGTGCCTCTTATGAATAGCAAGCAAGAACTAGTTCCTATGCAAGAGCCACTATAAAGTCTTGGGTTTGTCTCTCGCTGGCGTCCACTTCCCCCCTTGTTAGGGAAGTGGCGGATAAACGCTTCTATCCCTCATGGAAGGGGTAGAATGGAGCTCAGTTACGTAGCTTACCTGCATCAATCATCCTGTCCAGCGTGGTGACGACCGCCACCCTCTGCCTACAGGGAGAGGGAAGAAAAGAGGAGGAAGAGAAGCCAGTCACACTCTCATTCACTCTTCCATTCATGCAGTCTCACAAGGATGAGATGCTACCTTGTCCGGTAAGGGAGCTGGGTAAGCTACACAACTTGTTGAGCAGTCACCACGTTTCCCAAGGAAAAAGTGTCCAAGGACCTGTGGGCAATATCCCGAAGGTAGAAAGAGGTGAAGGTGGTCTGGTTGGCCCAAACCCCTACCTTCAGTACCTGTGCCACGACAAGTTCTTGAGGAATGCAAGGGTTGGACCAATACCTCTGACTTCATGGGCTCTCGGATGAAGGGTATTGGTGTCGGCACTCCCATCTGAAGCGTACACCTTCCGGATTACCTCATGAAGCCAGAAAGAAATAGTTCTTGGACACTTCTTTCTTGGTACCCCGGTGCAAACGAAGAGGCGTTGACACTCAGGCCTGAGATGACGAGTTTTCTTTAGATAGTGCCGTAGCACCCTCACAGGACAAAGCAGCATCTCATCCGCATCATCGTTGGTGAAGTCTTTCAGGAAGGGGGATCGTGAAGGACTAGAACCTGTCATCAGGGACCGGAGGGTTCTGAGTCTTCGCTACGAAGACGGGGACAAAATCAAGCATCACCAATCTCCATCCCCTCGAGTGCTTAAAATCAAAAGAAAGACCATGGAGTTCTCCTACTCTCTTCGCCGATGCCAGGGCCAGCAGAAAGACGGTCTTGAGGGTCAGATCCCTGTCTGACGACTCTCGGAGCGGCTCGAAGGGTCTGCGAGTCAGGCTCCTAAGTACAAGAGTCACATCCCACCTCGGGGGCCTGAGTTCCTTGGGTGGACAAGACCTCTCGAAGCTCTTCATTAGGAGTGAAATTTCCATTGAAGTGGAAAGATTGACTCCTCGCAGTTTGATGACTAGGGCCAGGGCGGCTCTGTAGACGGAGAGGAGCTTCTCTCGGCGAAGACGAGGAAATCTGCTACCTGCTGAAGAGTGGCTCTGAGTGGAGAGAGACCCCATCCACGACACCAACCACAGAAGACGGACTACTTCCCCTGGTACACTGCTGCAGAGGACTGCCTGAGGTACCCTGGCTTCTCTGTTGCTGCTCGGCAAGAAAAGCCTCTTGCTTGCAAGAGATGGTGGATAACTGCCAGCCGTGGAGACACAGGGACCGAACCGCTCGGCGGTACAGCTCCACGTGTGGTTGGCACAGGAGGTTGTGTCAAGGGGGACAAGGGGGAATCTCTCACAGTGCCTCGGAGAGAAGAGCCAGCAGGTCCGGATACCAAACAGCCTGAGGCCATTTGGGTGCCACCAGAATCATCCGAAGATCGCTGGTGACCAGCACTCTGCTGATCAACTTGCGAATCAGGCAGAACAGGGGAAAGGTGTAGACGAAGAGATTGTCCCACGGGTGCTGGAACGCATCCTCTGCAGCTGCCCATGGGTCCAGCACGACGGAGAAGAAAACCTCAAGTTTCCTGTTGCGCCGGGTGGCGAACAGATCCATGACTGGATGCCCCCACGTTGAAGAGCCTTTCCGCCACATCTGGGTGAAGAGACCATTCGGTCCCAATCACCTGATACCGGCGGCTGAGCTTGTCTGCCACAGAACGTATCTGGCTGACAGCTCTACCGAGTGAGCTACGGCCCACTCGTGCACCTGCATCGTCAACTGGTGCAACGAGAAGGAAACTAGGCCCCCCTGTTTGTTGATGTATGCCACCACCGTAGTGTTGTCGCTCATCAGCACCACTGAGTGTCCCATCACTCGTTCCGGGAACTCTTGGAGTGCGAGGAACGCAGCCTTGAGTTCCAGGATGTTGATGTGAAGGTGCTTGTCGTGATGGTTCCACACGCCTGTAACCAGCAACTCTTCTAGGTGTGCCCCAAACCCTCGGTCGATGCGTCTGAGAACAGCAACATCTCTGGAGGGGGAGTGCGCAGGGGCACTCCTATTATGAGGTTCCTGTCATCTAGCCACCAGGCCAGGTCCTCCCTCACTTCCTCCGTGAGAGGAAGGAGGAAGGAGGAAGGACTTTGGATTTCGTGCCTGTGACCAACACTCCTTTAGTCTCCACTGAAGAGATCGCAGGTGAAGACGCCCGTGAGGGACTAACTTCTCCAGTGACGACAGGTGACCGATCAAGACTTGCCACTGCTGAGCTGACTGTTCCCATCGAGACAGGAACCGTCTGGCTGCCTCCCTGAACCTGCTGATCCGCGAGTCTGCGGGGAAGACTCGTGCTGCTACCGTGTCGATCAGCATGCCCAGGTACTTCATCCTCTGCTTGGGCTCGAGATCTGACTTCTCGAAGTTCACCACGATCCCCAGATTGCGGCAGAAGTCGAGGAGTTGATCCCTGTCCTGCAGCAACTGCAAGTGAGAGCTCGCCAGGACCAGCCAATCGTCGAGATACCTCAAGAGATGTATCCCGACCGAATGGGCCCAAGCCGACACTAGAGTGAACACTCGCGTGAACACCTGTGGGGCGGTTGAGAGACCGAAACAAAGTGCCCTGAACTGGTAAACTGTCCCGTCGAGGATGAAGCGGAGGTACTTCCTGGAGGACTGATGGATGGGTATTTGGAAATATGCATCCCTCAAGTCTACCGAAAACATGAAGTCGTTCTCCCTGATGGAATCGAGCACTGAGCATGCTGTTTCCATCGTGAACCGAGTCTGGCGAACGAATCGGTTCATGGGAGAGATCTATCACTCGTTGCCACCCCCCCAATGACTTCTCCACTAGGAAGAGTCGGCTGTAGAAGCCCATCGACTGATCTCGTACGATCTCCACAGCTCCCTTGCTCAGCATGGACTTAACTTCTTCCCGAAGCGCTACGTACCTGGCAAAACCGGGAACGTATGTCTGAAGGTGGACCAGGTGCGAAGTGAGGGGTGGTCGCAACTCGAAGGGTAGTAGATATCCCTACCAAAGGACAGCCACTACCCAGGTCTCAGCTCCGTAGCGCTGCCAAGTTGCCCAATGGCTCGCCAGGCACCCTCCCTCACTTCCGGCAGCAGGTGAGTGGGAACGCCGTCCCTAGCGTTTCCCCTTCTTTGACTTCCGCTTAGCGGGACCCCATTGGAGTGGGAGGAGGGCTGACGCTCGCTCCTTGAAGCAGAAGTCGAAGGCTTGGTCTTTCCTCTAGATCTCGACGCAGCGGATAACTTGGCAGAGGAAGAGCTAGCCAAGCTCCAAGGCTTGGCTGCAGGTGCTCGAGGCTACCCATAAGCCTTCGAGACTGCCTGGTGTACCAAGCGGTCTCTGTCTTCAGTGCACCGCTGTTCCACCACAGCATCCACCATCCCTCCAGGGAAGAGAGAGGCGGAACCCAGCAATGGTCCGTTTCGCAGACCCAACGTTACCTCACGACCGGCCGCCCGAGCGATCACTGTGTCTCGACATCTCAGGACCAGGTTGGCCCACAGGTTGGCTATCTGGTGGGCGAGGTAGGAAATGGCTCTACCTCCAGACTGACACAGTCTCCCAAACACCGAGTCTCCTTTGGGAGAGATGGGTCCTTAGGAGGCTGCGACCACAGGTCTCCAGCCAGGAGACTGCTTGGAAGGCTGCCATGGCAGTCGCTTCCAGGGCCGATGCCTCTTGCTGTGAGAACCAGAGGTTCTCAGCCAGCAGGTGATGGAGAGGCACCCCCGGAGTTAGCCTAGCTATCTCTGGGTTAACCTGCTTGGTCGGCAACAAGTCTACCGATGGCTCATAGAATCGCCGCTGACGGGGTAGAGGTGAGGGTAAGCAGCTTGTCCAACCTGCTGGACCTAAGAGAGCCCTCCTGTCCGGAGACGAGAGTCAACTTGGCCCAGCACACCGTTGGCCAAGGAGGACAGACCCACTATCATCCTGGGTTCCTTCTGAGGACCCCAGAACAACTCCAACCTCGGTGGAGGTTCAGAGGGCGGAAGCACCGATCCTTCCCCGAGGTCGTTGTGCTGACGAATCGGCGCAATGACCTCCGCGAAAGACCTCTGGATCTTGGGAGTGATAGCGTCCTGAGGTGATGGACCGTCAGATCCATCCAGGCTGATCAGCTCTCGAGATCCTCCTCCTTCAGCAGGAGGAACCCCGTCAGACCCCTCGTGGTTTCCTCCAACCACTTGAGCGTACGACCTGCTCAGTCCCAGAATCGTGCCAGGCTTGTAGGCTCTCGTGGCGGGACCGTGTGGAGCGCGCTCCTCACGGTCACCCCTAGTCGCCTCACTCCTCCTGGTGTAGCCTGAGGAGGTTGAAGGGACAGGTGAGGAAGACCTGACGCTCCCGCCCTGCTTACCAGCAGAGCCGGTGGGCTGGGAGGACTGCAGGCGATCGCCAACCTGCGGTGGCAACCGAGCTGCAGGTCTAGTCCTGCGGCCAGGTGTTGCAGCAGCCCCTGAATGCTGGGAGTGCCCGGAAGGCTCGACGAGCAGCAGACCTGCTGGAGGTCTCCACCCGCGGCGGCAGTCACACCTGAGGAGGCAACAGTCTGGTTAGTTGGGGGGATTCCTGTTCGACGGGGTTGGGGGAAAGATCCCACCCAGAGCGGACGAATGACCCTGAGTACAATTCCAGGTCGGGGTGCTGCGCGCCTTCCTCTGCGCTCGACAGATCGAACGAAGAGGCAGAACGTGACACGTCCCCCGCAGGGGAAAGAGCCATATGAGGGAGCTGACTAGGAGGGAGGAACGAGGAAGATGTGTCCGTAAGCAAAGGTGTCGCAGCAGAGCTTTCCGACGACCCCTTGGCCGGTTTACACACTTTCTTCCTCCTCTCGTAGCGCTCCCACTGCTCTTCTGACCACAACATACAAATATCCCAAGGCTTGGCCCAAGAGCACTCACGCCCTCGACACTGAGTACACAATGACAGCCCTCCACACCAGGGCATACTCTCTGGTTGGTTGGGGGCCGGGGCGGTTTCTCACTCTCGTGGCCTTGCATGGTTATGTACTCGATGCAAACCACAAGACATAAACACAAGAAAAAAGAGAAATCAGTAAGCACTTACGCAGGATGCACACTACAAGTACTACAGCAATAAGAAAAAGCTAATACAAGGACAGCTTCGTAATCGAAGGCGAGAAAGTCTCACGATGATGGCAGGCAGAGAGGTGAACAACACGTTTTCATCCGACAGCGGCCGAAAGCAAAGTGGAATGTTTACCTCCAGTCGGGAGGGGCTCCTGACCATCAGATAAGCAGTTACTACCGAACTACCTTGTTAGAAAGCTTACAACCGGTCCAGCTGGCGCTGTAAGTAAATCCCTTATGTAAAGGATTGTCTATGTAAGAATTTATATATTTGAACAAATATATTTATATACATATATTTGTAGATATTTTTATATGAAATTTATTTTAAATTTAATTTTTTTTTTCTATTTAAATTTATTTTGGTGTCAATAACCCAGATGTTGTAACGCCAGGTTTAATAGACACAATCAATCACTCCCGTTGCTGAATAACCACTGGTTCCATGCTATGGAGAAGTAATGATGGTAGTTTATATTTGACAACGTCTCCGAGGGTTACGTGAAAGAGAGAGAGAGAGGAAAATTGGTGGAGGAATAAGTGGGTGTGGTTTGATGGTGGTCGTAAGCGTGTGTCTGTTGTGGTGATTTCCGTGTATAT
This sequence comes from Macrobrachium nipponense, assembly GCF_015104395.2. NCBI lineage: Eukaryota > Metazoa > Arthropoda > Malacostraca > Decapoda > Palaemonidae > Macrobrachium > Macrobrachium nipponense. Next base: position 73,529,607 of record NC_087208.1, on the reverse strand, counting down.
CAGTGGCAGGAGTGTGTTACGGGAGTCATAAGAAGTCGGTAAGTTGGAAAAGATAGGCAGATACCAAAGTAGCCAGTTTTATTTGGTGTTTTCTTGGTTGGTACTGATATTCTGTGGTTGTTGTGCATGTGTCTGTCTGGTGATTGTTGAAGTTGAAGAGGTTGATTGTGCGATTTGGCATCTGTGAGTTCGCAGCTGGGGACAATGTTGGTGTTGGCAGTTTGTTGTGCTGGGTTGGAGTTGGCATATGATTTGGTGGTTGTTTGTGTGGTGATTGGGATGTTTTTTGAGTTGTGCAGTTTTGGTGTTTGTTTTATGTTGTGATTCGCGGCAGTGGTTGTGTCTCGGCTAGCCTAGCCTAGCTATATCCAGCGGACAGTACCTACCTAGCCCCGAGTATCTGGAGTCTGAGGTGAGTAGGCTACATGTGTTTGTGTTTTGTGTGTTCTGTATTTTGGTAAGCCAATTGTCCTGCAAAAAGTAACGTAAAAGGGAAAGTGTGGCTGTGGGAAAATTTTTCAGCCGGTACAATTCACGTTACTGTGGGGAGTTTGCTTGCTTTTTTTGCTTAGCTTTTATTCTGCCACAATGCAACATGAAAACACCATACAAACAAACTGTACCCTCTTCACTGTTGTAGGGTGTAGAAAAGTCTTCATGGTTACAAAGAGAAAAATGTACTCTACTAATGGGGAGTGCAAGGACTGATTGTTGAGGCAGAGTGGAGATACAAAAGGAGAGTGAATGATTATTAACATACATTATGAGGAGTGCAAGGACTGATTACTGAGGCAGAGTGGAGATACAAAAGGCGAGTGAATGATTATTAACATACATATACTGTTTGTAATGACTGTAAATATAGTACAAATTTACAACTGAAGTTAAGTGAAGCTGTAATTTATGTATGATTTTTAAACCATGAATGACAGGTAAAAGAAGTGCTAAAGATAAAAAAGTATGAATTGGTAAATATTACTAATAATATTGTTACGTAGTTTTTCCACAAGCCCATTACTGTACAGTATCCTAATCCTGCTGTCAGCAGCTACAGAGACACTCCAGAAAACTAGAAGGCAGCTTCCTCTTGGTAAGTTATGCATATACAGATTCCGAAATCTTCTCAGAGAATGATATTTGTGTATGTTTTACTGAACACACGTGAAATTTGTTAAGTTTTCCTTATCTATAAGCATCAGTCATATGTCATGTCTAATCATACCCATCTTCTTTATACATGCATTCCTTTGTGAATGTATTTCATTATTATACTTTCATAAGTTTGTTTGGTGTTGGTGCATGCTAGGACAAGTGGCAGATGGTTTGATGCTTACACCTGAATTCTAACAAGTTTTTCTTGAACAGCGATTTGTATATGATGCTTATGATTTTGGATATTGTACTATGTAAATATCAGTAGTTATTGAGCTTTCCATCTTCCATTCACCTCATTAACATAGCAGTCAATGATTTCAGGAAAGTAGAGCATACTGTTGTTTTCAGCATTTTATAAGCCTAATCAAATTCCTACAGTTAGCTATTAAGAATCAAGTGATACTGAATGCTATTAGGATGCTTTGTTAGTATATAGGTCATGTTAGGATTACTAGAGTCTGGTAGATTATGTAGCTTGATACCTTTCAGATTACCTTTACCAAAGAATTGTAAAGTTGATGTAATGCTACTATTATAACACAACATATCTGTTAGGCTTGCTGGTAAGTTTCATGGCTAATTTAAAAAGGGCCCTCATCTTTTGCATAATACATAACAGATAGCAAAATTCCTTTCCTTGTTGTTTCGATAATTAGACACAACAGAAAACAAATTTACCCTATACAGAAAACCAGAATTTTTACTTTCCCACATTCACTACTTTTCTATCAAGATACGTATAGTCAGCAACCTATTCTTAAGAGCCTTACAAATTTATTCCCCAGATTTCCTGGAAAAGGAATTTGAACTAATTCGTAAACAGCTTTCGTCTTTAAGGTATACTGACCAAATAATTGAGAAAGCAATTCATAAAGCAAACATAATTTTTTGCTGACCCCTTCAAGACAAGACCAGAGAGACATCCAACAATAAAATAAAAATCCCACACCTGGACAGGATTAAGACGGTGACCCATACTCTCGGAAAATCTAACCCTTTTGCCTTTACCTACCCAAACACCTTAGCCAAATCCCTAATGAACGTCCAACAAAAGACAATCCTCAAAGACACAGGAGTAGTATATGAAATCTAATACCCAGACTGTGACCAATGTTACATCGGTTTAACAGGAAAATCACTTTCCCACAGATTAATACAACATAAACAGTCAGGTATGGTCAAGAGAGCTCAGCTATTTTTAACCATATAAGTAACCATAATCACTGAATAAACTGGAATTTGTCACATGTAATTTATAGCAGCAAATGTTGGCACAAAACCCAGATGATAGAGTCAGCCTTGATGAAACAAAGACAGGTAATGAACATCTCAAAGGGTGCCTGGGATTCAGCTATCATAGATAAAATCTTCCTTCGGCCAACACTTAGAAGATTAAAGAGAAATTATCAGAGGGGGTGACATAGTAAATATGGTTACCTGTGGATAGATCTCTTGGTATAAATACTACATTTTCTGTAACTTTAATCATTCATTACCTACCTGAAGAGAGAGACAGCAGTCTCTTGAAATATAGTACGTACTTGCTTTTTATATTTTGCCATTTTTATAGGCTCCTTTTATTAGATGGAACTCTGTTGTAACAGAAAATTTTTACCAGTCATTAAATACATATGTACGCTTATACATATGTACATACATATTCATATTTACATATGTAGATGTGCATATGTATATACAGTGGAACCCCTGTATTCGGGGAGGATAGTTTGAACCCCATAAAAATGCTTAAAACTGCCCATTTTGTTAGTTAAACCTCAAGAAAAAACACTAAAATGTTTATATTGGGTTCTTTCAATAGTTTCATCACATAAAGTGCATTTTAAAAATGAATTTGACTAGAAAATACAGTAATTTGTGGATATTTCTCAGAAAAGTACTGCGGATAGGTGAGTTTCCAGCAAATAATGCCAGTTGAGAAATCCATGAATATGTGAGTCTGCGAATTCAGAGTCCACGAATACGGGGTTCACTGTATGTACATGTACATGTTTGTGTGACACTCCTTTCTCTAAAAAAAAACTTCCTCACCCATCTTTTTTATTTTTCTTTCTCTTATCCCTCCTCGAGTGTTAAAACTGCCAACTAAAATACAGGCTACTGCACCAAGTATCCTGACAACATTGCTTACGAACAGTTTCCAAGATGTTTGCAAACTGATTACGATCAGTTTCCAAGAAACTGTTTGCAAACTTTGTTTCCAAACAGTATTTACCGGTGTGGATAGGCCTTTACATATTTATCTTTATCAGAGTGAAAACAGTAAAATGTGTTCTTTCATGCCCAATAGTTTTGATTCAAATACATTTCTTTCAAATTTTATTTACGGTCTAGTTTGATGGTATAGTACTATATACCGAAGTTCATGGGAGCTTCATGCATGTTGCCGATGCACGATAATAGTCGTTAGCAGCATGAACATTGTTTTCTTAGCTTCAGCAACAACTTGCAGCTCAAATTTAGCAGTATATTTCCATGACGATCTTTTCTCCATAGCAAATAAGGGTATAGTAATGTAAAAAATATATCAGTCCTATTCTACTTAACGTCATTTGTAACAACTATGGTATTTTTAAAACATGCGATAGGTGAAATGCAAGCAATACCGCTATTGTTATCCAATTCTTTTGTTCATAACAAAACAGCTGTTTCTTGTTTGGTTGTTTATGGCTGTATGGTTTACACAACGAGTATAAAGTTACTAATGATACTTTTAGCATTCTCTTTTACTTTTTTAACCAGAAAATTTGATAGATAAAGAGATGGAGGAAAAGAGGTTAGCTTATTGTAATTTGGTCTCATAAAATGAATTCATATGATAAACAAAATACACAATAAATTATTTTTTAAGGGTGAAAATTTAGGGGTCGCATGATACACAAAATTGCGTGTTACACGAGAATATACAGTAGTCATGAAAATAACATAAAAATGCAATAATTAGTTAATATTTGTCGATGGAAATGTCCGTGAATTGCCGAATTTTTCGGTTTGTTTGTTTGTATGGTGTTTTTTGTTGCATGGAACCAGTGGTTATTCAGCAACGGGACCAACGGCTTTACGTGACTTCCAAACCGCATCGAGAGAGAACTTCTATCACCAGAAATACACATCTCTGACTCCTCAATGGAATGCCCGAGAATTGAACTCACGGCAACCGGGGTGGCAGTCCAAGACCATACCAACCATGCCACTGAGAAAAATTTGCAAATAGGTGTGTCCAGGAATTGTGAAAATGGGAATACAGGTGTTTACTATACAGGCCCAGACCGATGGCCCAAATTTCTGTAAGTCCATATTTTCTGTGACTACCCTTTTCATTAAGCTGTATTTACAAAGTAATAATTATTGTTTTTGTTAAATCAAATTATATAACATAACAATTAAAGTAATATGTATGTTATTGTTAACATAATAAATGAATCGATCAATAAAACTGAAGAAATATTCTTGAATATCAGTGCAAACTTTCAACATTATAAGTAAAATTCTGTTAACTAAAATCAGTACTTTGAATAACATCTAAGCGGGTAGAAGGTCATAGACCGTGTACCCAATTTTTTTTCTTAATATAACTAAAATAACATTTCCAAGTATTTCATCTTGTATATACGCATATATGTAACAACATTTATAGAAGAAAAGGTCCATTTTTGGGAAAAACGACCCGGCCCCCCCATAAAAAACTAGTAATATATATATATATATATATATATATATATATATATATATATATATATATATATATATATATATATATATATATGTGTGTGTGTGTTATTTATAGTATATACTATATATACAGGCAGCCCCGGTTAACAGCAGAGGGTTGCGTTCCCGGCCGGTGTTGATAACCGAAAATCGGCGATAACAGCACTAAAAACCTGCTGTTAACTAGAGATTAACGCTGCTAACCAGAGATCATCACAGAAAATCCAGATTAACAGCGTCACTAGACAAGCGTCGTAAAACCCGATAGTGAAGGATTGATGACTATACGTATTTTAAAAATTTTAAATAGCAGTTAAAAACACCCTCTTGGTTTAAAGCACCTCAGTGGCGTGGTTGGTATGGTATTAGCGTCCCACCTCGGTGGTCGCGGGTTCGATTCTCGGCCATTCCATTGAGGAGTGAGTCACGTAAAGCCGTTGGTCCCGTTGCTGAATAACCACTGGTTCCATACAAACAAACAAACAAACCCTTTTGGTTTAGGAAACTTTTATCTGTTTACCGTAATAAAGAATAGTAATGATTCTATGATGATGGTTTTAAACCATGGCAGGACAGCAAATTCAATTATGCATTATTTAATAAGGAACCTTATAAGAATCTGAATATTGTGAAGACCAAAAGTCAAAATATCACTGTGTAACACCAAATAAGAAATGTTGGAAGTGTTAGAAAGGCAAATGAAACTGAATATAAAAGTACCATTTATTGTCTTGTCCCTAACCTCTATCTAAGTAATTATTTAGATTGGGTAGTTCCAGCTTCATTCCTTTTCTTTTTCTTGTTTCCATAACAATATTGAAAGGATGGTTAATATTACAAGCTCCTGGTTCCATAGGATTACCTGGTAGTTCCTGCCAATGATCAAAAGTGCACTGGGGAAAGGCTTTGCCACTAGTGGCTCCTCGTAGATCACGATTCACTCCAAACGATTCATTAACAGGCAAATAGGCTTTGATGTTATGCATGACAGTGCCAGCAACTGTGCATTCTTCAGCTATCACACTTCTTCGCCTTCCAAGCACACTGTAAACACTACCGATGACTTCTTCTGGACACTGGACCTCACACAGAAATACAGGCTCCTGTAAGCGAGGCTCACCTGTCAAAACACTGGCAAACATGGCACGTCTAGTAGCTAAAATCAACTGGCCACTTCCCCTGTGTGATGGGTCAGAGTGCAGAACAGCATCCTGAAGGTTAAATCTCACACCACGCATCCTTTCACCACAGAGAACGCCTTCTTTGGTAGCCCACTGGAAACCAGCTATACAGTGGTCTTTGACCAAGTGCAAACCCTGCACTCCCTTTGTAACATCAATCAGAAGGTTTGCCTCATCTGAGTTTGGTCCAAATGTCCATATTTTTTTGGCCTCTGAAGCCTCAAAATCATAGATTTCTTTCAAATAGGATGTTCTGGTCTTAAGGTCATTTAGGGGACTCACAATTCCATTCTCAATGTCTTCTGGTAAACCTTTAGGTAGAGGACATGCTGTCATGTAGAGTTTGTTAAGCCTATTTGCCGACTTCGACAGACAGATCATGGAGGACTCCTGAACCACGGTTTCTCTGTAAGACACCAGTGGTTTTGACTTCTTCAAGGGGATGCAGGCATGATCCTCCTCAAGGTCCTGCAATGAAGAGTTTGTATTTGTAAAAGTTTGAATTTTATCTTTTTATCTTAATAGTTGTAACCTTTATTTCTATCTTACGTTAACAGTGAAAAATGTTAAAAAATGGATAATATTCCACTACCAGATAGATCCTTAATTAAACATAGTACCCTCAATATTTCTGTTCAATTCAAGGAGAGTCTAAGATTAAGTTTGGTACTTACTAAAACGTGTGTATAATTACAAAAATTACAACAATAAGATACGTATCATGAACAGTATATGCTTTAACAGAATTGATCTTTGGGTAACAAGGGTCTCTAGAAATTTCAAATATTAATTTTCGAAACGCTGAAAATGCATTACCTTTAAACAAATATCAAGATGTAGTTCACCAGCTCCTGCAATGATATGTTCACCAGACTCCTCCGTATAACACTGCACCATTGGGTCAGACTTTGACAACCTATGGTGAAATGTAAGCTTTCATATAATGTTTGTCTTTTTTGTTTACATTATAATTATTATAGTTTAACACGATCAATGAACCACATTACTGACTCTCATAAGCAAGACCGCGGTTAAAGTAGTAGTACAAATTCGTAGTTCTGCGGTTAAAGTAGTAGTACAGATTCATAGTTATAAATGGACAGAGGAAATGGATGAGAAGTCAAAGACATAAAGCCAAGTAGCTGGGGTGCAAGGACTTTCCACAGAACCCTCAGAGCCATTGGCAGTGCGCCACACAAGGCATACTATGAGTAACACTTCTTATAGTGTGTTACCTCCCAATGATATGTTGTCAATATTTTGTGAAGTAATATCTTGCCATTATATATTTTACAAGTGCATATATCTGAAAATCTTTCTTCTGATGATGAATGACCAGGCTTTGGTGTCTTACCTTAATTCCATAAACTTCCCATTTGATTTGCAGTAATAGCGCTGATATTTGTATATGTTTATATTACCTATAATATTGTTGCCTATTGTTTGCTAGCATTCAAGTTTTTAAATGATTTTTGAGTGTTACAAATCTTCAGAAGTTTAGGTTTCATTTTTAGTGTGTATTTTGTAACAACATAGTATTTCTGTATTTTAGATGTTGTTACATAGTACTACTATTTCTTTATTTTAGATGTTGTTACACTTCCTCTAACGCATTACTTTTTGTTTATACTGACTAGATATCATACTGTAAATGAAGGATATCATTACTATATCCGTTTGTATCTGTAGAGATATTTAGTACCATGAAATAGTTTACCTTACCTTTTAAGTCCTTCAACCAATTTTGGCAGGTCAGACGGGTTGCACGGTTCCACTGCCACCCGCACTATGGGTGATACACTAAACTTCATGACTTTCATGTTATGAGCATCCTTGCTCGTGGTGATGGTGCCAGTCTTCACTAAATATTGATCAATTCCCACCAAGCCACATATATTTCCGGCAGGGACAGAATCCACAGATTCTACACACCGCCCCATCATCAACACTGTTCTCTGGATAGATTTTTCATAGAGATCTTCTTTGGTTCCAGGGACGTAATTAGGTCCGAGTATTCTGACCCTCTGGGTCGACTGGACCCTACCTGAGAAAATCCGGCCAAATGCATAGAATCTTCCTTTGTCGTTGGTTGGAACCATCTTTGATACGTACATCATCAAAGGGCCCCCTGAATCACAGCTTCTGATGGCTGTGCAGCAGGTGTCGTCGGCTGGCCCTTCGTATAGTATGTCGGCGCGATACCTCTGAGCTGTAACTGGGGATGGCAAATGAACCGTTATCATGTGGAATAATGTGTCGCCGGCAGCTAGCCAGGTTCTCATGACTAGCTTCAGCAAATCTTTCCCTGTCACTTCCTTGTCCTTCAGTGACATCTTGATTTCCAAAGTGTCCAAAAGCTTTTGGGTTTCTTCTACCTGTTAGAACAATATAGTATAGATATTAGCAAGGTGTTCTACCATTCAGTATGAGAAATGTTACTCACTGAAATTTCACTCGTGTTCCCTGATTTCTATTATTTTCTTTGCTCGAGAGATTATTGCTATCACAAAATGTAGTACATCTCAACAATATTTTTTATTACACAAAAATTAGAACTTTATTAAATAGTAATGGGACCTGGCTCATTCATTTGCATTAGTGTGGATAGTCTGAAAGCACATTACATGCCAAATACTTTCACTTAGTATCAGAGAAAGGGGCAATTACATAACATCGTAATACCAGCTGACGGTAATTATTATTAGCATTGTGTCTTCTAGACACTCCTTTGAAAAGAATGGCAGTATGGATGGCGCTGAGCTTATACCATGACTTCACAACTTGGCATATAAGCTTTTTCTTTTCAACAGGTAAATAATAAAACAGCTGGCGGAAGTCAGCTGCTTTATGTTTTCCATAAAAACATACGCCAAGCTGAAAAGGTTCAGTGTAAGCTCAACGGCATAAAAACTGCCATTCATGAATACTCACTAACCTGAAAGTTCATGATGGCATTGAAAATCTTGTAAATTGGTTCCAGCACATACAACGTGAAGGCTCGTTCGTTGTCACTTGATTTGACTCTTGACCATTTCTTAGTCTTTTTGTTGAAGTAATTCTCTCCCCATAACCTGGGAATCAGTATTTAGTGAATTATGTACAGTAAATTTTGTCATGGTATCATGATTAGGAGAAGATGCAACATGAATAGTTTAAAAGCAATAACACGAAAAATATCTTTTAATACTTTTCAAGTTATCAAAAATACTTTGACTCACTTTTTCATGAGTTTTTCTTTGGGAACACTGAAGCGGGAAGAGTATATGTCGGCGAATTCCTTGATTGAGAAAGCCCATCCGTGGAGCCCTGAGCCAAACCCCACCGAACCAGTGCTTGGGTCAACGAAGATGTCTCCCATCACTTCCTCCTCGGCATAGGTCGCTATGATCGAATTGACGCTCTCGATTGTTCTCTGCGGGATAGGACTAACTTAATATACATCACCAGTCGATACAAGCTTTGTAATTCTGCGTGTATCTGCAATGTAGCTCTTTACGTGTAGATAAAAATTTAGCAGTAATAAGGAACCAACACTGCTTCAGTTTTGATGATTGTGGTAACGTAATATATACCGGTTGTGGTGATAACAGTAACTGTTTAATAAATTTATGTTCTTTCAACAAATTTTTAAAAAGTGCAGCACAATTTTAAGTTTTAATTAGTTTCATCGTATGGCCATTTTACCTCCATGAACATGCAATAAAAATTATGGCTCTTTCCCATAAGCTTGGAAGAAGACTAATAATTATGCAACTTTCACTTTTAACAATATCTTAGAAACACTAAAAAAGATACTCTTGCTCCGACTTGTCATTCAAAGGGAAATTCAGAAATTTTCGAAAGAGAAAACATCCTTTATACAATTAACGTAATTGCTTGTATTATAACGTTCAAACAAGGGCATCTTGTTTTGTTGAAGCTTGCTATTCAAATACAAGGCATATTGGCATTTTACGAAAGAATGTATAGACCACTAATAATAATCATCCAGATAGAAATAGCACATTGCTCTTTATGTAGTTTTGAAACTACCGACTGTTTCTAACCTGAAATGCTTGGTACAATTCCTCTGGTTCCAGCTGTAGTTCCATCAGAGCTCTGTCCATTTTGTTCATAAAGAGAATTGGCTTAACTCTTTCCCTCAAGGCTTGTCTTAAAACAGTCTCCGTCTGAACACACACCCCTGTCGTGGGAAGAAACTCAATGTGAAACCAAAAATGGATGCCATCGGGTCCATAGATTTTTCATTTCTTCAGACTTTGGGATCAAGGATTTTGTATGGCATTATTCAGACAATAGAAACTTTGAAGTTGATTCATACAAAAACAAGGCTTTGTGAAGATTATATAAAGCCTTAGTAAACGAGACAGCTACAGTAGTACCATAAAGTTGGAAAAGCATAAAATTCAAAATTTTAGGGGATTGTTTTAGTGGGTGTAAAAATAATGAGAACTGTTGCAGAGAGATGAGGCAGTAATTGTTCATTCTCCTTGGAGAAGAATTTTTTAATTCTGCAAACGCAAAATGATGGATTTTCTATGCAAGAGGTTAGGTATTTGGATGAGGAGGCAAAATTGTGAGTTTTAAGGACCATACCAAAAGCAAAGAAAGTTTTTATAGTAGAGGATTAAGTTTAATTAGAAGCCACTTGAGATTAGAACTTGGAGATTCTGTGTCTGTGGTTCATGCGACAGGTGAGTTTATGTTTACGTGGTTGTACGCTCCACTTACAGAGCAACAGGGAGTAAGAAGGCTACAGAAGGCGGCACAAGAAGGATCAGTAGATGCATCATTTGATGAGTGGTGTCCAGAGGTCATTAGGTAGTGAAGAAAGGTGAGAGGAAAGATGACATTTCAAGGCTAGGTGGAAGGAGAAATAAGCACGCAAAGAATATTTTGAACCATCTTCACCATCACTTCAACATCATTTCCCTGACCTGAAACACAGTCGACAACAACAAGTGCCCCGTCCGTCACTCGAAGCGCAGCTGTGACCTCCGACGAGAAGTCCACATGTCCCGGAGAATCAATGAGGTTGATCAAGAATCCATTCTCACCTTCTTCTCTCTGGTCCTCGTTAGTTATGAGAGCAGCATCTTCGTCACTGTGTTTGAAGTACAGTGAGATAGCTCTGTTGGAAGTCGTTGAGAAATTTGATGAGATTGGCGAAAAAGCAGCAATATTGTTTAGGGGATTTGGTGCCTACTAAAGATTAAGAAAAAAAATTGATCATTGCGTAAGTTGTTTCAGATCTTTGAGTCTTGTTATGGAACGAAATACAAGTGTATTACGAAAATTTTACCATGAAGACCTGGAAAGAAAACACGAGATGTCTACTAAAGGATGGGACTTGTTAAGTTTGCTCAAGAGTGAATTCATGCATTGTGGCCGAGGGTGACTCAGTGCTATGTTGATGTTTTTACGTAAGGTTGATGACTAAATTCTAAACCGTTCGCAGGGTTGGTAATTTTTGTTAAAAAATCAACCATCTCTAGGTCAGCTGATTTTTCCCCCTTCAAATTTAAAATATAACTTCAAATTTTATGCCATAAAATATTAGTTTGATCTGCATTTGAGAAATAGCTGTGGGGGTGGCTTGAGCAGGTTTGACACTCTAACCCTCGCTCAGTAAATCTGCTCAGTCATTAGAATAACGACATTGGATTTAAATGCTCACTGATTCACATTTTTATCTTTTCTAAGGCTTTCATCTGTGTCACAAGCCTTTCCTCATTTCTTAAATTTAACTGTATTTGACACAAACTCGGTGGCCGCAAGTTCCATTTTCAGGCATTCCCTTGAGGGAGTTAGATATGTGTATTTCTTGTGATAGAAGTTCACTCTCGACGTGGTTCGGAAGTCACGTAAAGCCGTTGGTCCCGTTGCTGAATATCCACTGGTTCCATGCAACGTAACAACACCATACAAACAAAAAACAACAAACCCTCCATTGCTGGCAATGATAATAATTATTTTAGAGCCCAAGAGCAACTCGGTAATACCGAGTTCATAACACAGAAAGAAAAGATAAACTGAGAGAGCAAAGCCTAAAGCAAAATTCTATCCCGTTTCCGGATGAATGAAACGATTATACTCTGTTTTTGCCACAATGTTTTCCCCAGTCAACACCAACGTTCTTTCTCCTCATGCATAAATCAAAACTTAGATTTAGCTGACTTTGCGCCAGCCAAATTTACACATTACAGGCTCGTGCTCTCGGACAGCCCGTAATTCTGAACTTGGGTAACTAGAATCCTGCCTGACAGGGCTCATGGAATTTGCAAGTATCTTACATATTAATTTCCTGAATTTAAGGGTTAAAAGTACCTTGAATAATATTTATTATGACTTTGAAATTTTGTAATCATCTCAAGAACTCATAAAATTTGTCGGGCCACCTTTCCCAAATTTATCTAACATGAGAATTTGGAATTATTTTTCTAATCAATATTTCTTTGATGCTTACAATCTAGCATCCTAAAACAGGTGAAGCTACTATTTTGTCCTTTAAGCCCCGTTTTTTTTCCTGCTCGCGTTTGCTTCGGGAATGATCTAGATAAAACCGTAGGGGGTTTCCATCACATTGGCTGTTGCTGGAAAAGATTTTGAATTTTGAACAATACTTACGTTGACTTGATTGTGATGCATCTGTCACTTTCGTCTTTCCGGTTGTCCATGTACCTCTCCCCAGATCGGGATTCTGCGATGATGCCAGCCTTCGTGATGAGGGTGTCCGTCAAGGAGGACTTTCCGTGGTCAACATGGGCTATCACAGAGATATTGCGGATGTTCCTCTTCTTTTCCATCAGTTGCTGGATCTCCTGGACCGTGAAGTTAACCTGGTTGTTTGGTCAAAAAAAAGAACGTTGATGAGATCTGCTTTTGCTGGTAAGGACACACACACACACACACACACACACACATAGATCCAGGAACTGATGATAGTTTAAAAATTGAGTTATAGTATGTTCTCCAAGTGATTGCTGGAGAGAAAAACTTTAAATTTAACAGAAATACCAAAGGAGAAAAACCAGGATGAAGATAATGCGGAGAATACAGTGATAAGGGAAAGTGGATATAATGAGGATTCATGACTGCTGTACCTTTATGAGGTAAAAAAAAAATTATCTACGGATTAGGTGATCACCGGATGTGATCTCTATAACATTTAGTATCACTATGACTATAGGTGAAACAGCTGAAGTAGTATTTCAAGTGATAACATCAAACAGGTAAATTATTAATAACATCATCTTTAGATGCCGGAGAGGGGAAAAGTAAATAAAAAAATAAATTTTTAAAAAACCAGGTCAGAGTGCTGTAACCGGGATCAACCCAGGCGAGTTCATTGAAAAATTTGAAACGGAATAAAAAAGAAAAATGGAAGCCATGAATGAAGAACTGAAACTGCAGTTCCTAGATCAAATGGAACACGCCGTGCAGACAAATGAAAACTAAAAACGAAGAAAGGTCATGCGATGAAAAACTACTGTACAAGTGAATACCATTATGATGAGTGACAGGATGCAAGCAGCAGCATCCTATGGGACTTTTCGTTGAATTTTTCGACGGAGAGAGACGAAATAAACATTGCAGTTGATGAAATGGGAACAGACTCATAATAGCCAAGTCTCAGATGACGAAGGAGAGGATATCGTAATACCTTTTAGCGATCGGTTTCAGATTTCAGCGCAGAAAACTGAAATCTGAAACCGAAGGAATGTAACATCGAATCATAAAATGCTCACCATTGATGAGACGAAATATAGGAATGTACGGATGTAAAAAGAAAGAAATAATAATAATAAGTTGTGGGTCGACCTTGACAAGGTATGGGTACTGTGTCTCACTTGAATTGCATTTTTTTTAATTGTGGACGTCCTGACACCGAAAAAGAGGCGAGGAAAGGGAAACAGACAATTATTTTCCACTATTTGCAAGCATCAACCACGCATCCACAAACTAGCGTTACCTTTCCCGTTTCTCACAGTTGAAAGTGAAGGCAGATTTGGTAAATGAATGTCAGAAAGAGGCGTAATGAATATTATCGTGACACGAGAAAAAAATAGGCGATCCATACATGTATTTGGAAGTACGGTAGTTGCGCCAGATATGAGAGGATAAAAGAAACTTGTAAATAACAGAAAAGGTAAAGCAAAGCCTGAAAAAATTGGATGCCAAAAGAAGATTTTGAACAGCCAGATTGAGTTATATGAAATGATTGTTGACCAAATTTATCTGTGAGAGATGATATACGACATTCAATGAAAATGACAAAACATAAGTTAGTATAGTAGACGCTTATTGCTGCATATGTGGAGAATTTGTAGAAAATAAACAGTCGAATAACTAAACACAATAAGCTCTAATTTTCGTCCACCAAACACGTCGCTGTCTTTACTCACCATTTTAGAAGTTTTGATATCGTTCAGGTTTTTAAGAGGAATGCAGCTTAGCTAGTGTCCACCGGTGTACGACTCGGAACTAACTTCGGGCTGGCCCGCTGGAGCTTTAAGTAGTGCATGGGGGTTGCACAACATGGAGAAATTTTCATTTAAGATTTTAGGCTCAAACCCCAACTACTAAAATATATCGATATTAGTTAAGTGCAAACAGTTTCGCTGCAGTAATAAGAGAACAATAACATTGTTTTTTAAAAATTCAAGTACGAAAAATAAACATTTCTATTGTGCAATTACATTGCGCGTAATTTAAAACACATGAGGTAAGGTTACCCAATACTGGAACTCCCAAGCATGTATAGGTACCAACGATGCAGTGACGACCAAAACCTCTCCCTATCAACGATTTCAACTTCATATATATATAATATATATATATATATATCTATATATATATATATATATATATATATATAGAGAGAGAGAGAGAGAGTAAGAGAGAGAGAGAGAGAGAGAGAGAGAGAGAGAGAGAGAGAGAGAGAGAGAGAGAGAGAGAGAAACCTTTTTATTATCTGAATTATTTTGTTTATCCAAAAAATGACAAAGTATAATATAAAGCACTTTTCATGAACCATTGGCTAATTGGTAGACGTGTGGCGGAAGCTGATCTGAATTCTGATGTAGTTAATGTACGTAAGTGTGCTCAATTATACACATACATTAATGTAAGCATAGGATATTGGTTCAGCAAGCTTTCTATGGGAACTCTATCTTTAATTGTTATTCGAAACAGTAAAAAAATTTGCTATTGTTCGACAGGCTTACATCTTCCCACCGTTATCCCCACACTAATGGTCGGTTGCCGGATACGCCTTTCCTTACATCATACAGTCATAGTTTATTATTTGGCAAAGGGGTTTTTACGACCGCATACCCTAACTGTGTTCGGCGGGCTTACTAGTATATCTCGGCAAATGCCGGTATCTTGAACATCAAGTCTGTTTGTTCTCCACTGTAAGGGTATTCTTCACTTATTTTAATGTCAACAACATATTCAGTGGCGAAACTGCCAGAAATTTAGGCTTCCCCTATCTAAGCAACGGTAACTATGATGTTAGACCTCTCTGGGAAACCATTTTTAGCAGTCTTACTTCGCGTTATATTGTTTATCGATCAGTGAAGTTAGACAAAAAAATGTAAGAGGACTTTTGTTTAAAGTAAGTCCTTGGCATTTGCATATATTTCATAAATGCAAAAGCCAAGGAGTTATGCAACCATATCACCTTACTTACTCTAGTCAAAAGAAAACTGCAAATGAACAAGGAACAACATCTGGTTTAAATTTTAGGCCACGTTATCAGTCATTGCGATTAAATGCAAGGTGAATTTCAGCCTCACCCATATTGAAATTCAGTAGCACAACTGAGAATCCACTCTATGATAATGGCAAATTTTGCAAGATTTGAAAGATAGTAACGTAATGCGAATTTTAAAAAGAAAAAGCGAGATAGCGCGGAATAAATAACCGTATATATATTAATATATATATAATTAATTCATAATATATATATATATTAATATATATATATACATATATATAATAATTTGGCGCATGAGTGATCGTATAAATTTGATATTACTCTTTCTAAAATTTACCATTGCTTATATTTCGGTTGCAAGACTTTTTTTTTTTCGATTCTTCCAAGGTGATGTAATCGATTGCATTATTGTATTCTGAAGACCTATTCATCGCTTGGCATTTGATTCTTCAAAAGTGTAATTGTATCGTTGAAATAAATTTCAGTGAAACTCCTCGAAATCTTATAAACTAGAATATATTAGACTTTTACTTTTGCGAGACATGTATTTTGCAATCTTCTCACCACTGGGAACGTTTTTCCCTTTTGGCTTCCTTTCTTTCCTTGAATGAGTGTGAGAGCTTGCTTTTATTTAATGTGTAACAACCTACTAGTTGCAGTTTAAGCTGTTTGAAGTTATGTGAGTCGTAAGTGATTAGAAAACATCTTTAAATCTGTTAGTAATATTAACAAATGGATTATTACACACTTTCATAATTATGGAAGAAGTTGAAGCTAAAAGCTCCCTTTTAACGGAAATCCAGCAAGCGTCTGTTTGTTGTGAGTGCTGACAAGCTAGCAAATAGTAATATAACATTCTTCGCTTGAAGTTTACGGTACTGTTATCTATAATTGGCTCAAAATATTTATGATTATAAATTAATATAAAACATTTATTAAGCAAATGACTTTTAAAGGCTACGTGAAATGTAACATCATCTCGATTTAAGTACTATTATTTAGTATTCGCTGCAAGCATGTCTGCTTAATTATGACGACACCTTAATTATTTCAGTTTATTATACTCGCTGGCAGCATTTTCCCTTTTGAGCATCCTCCTGACATTTATGCACTCGAATTTTCAAGAAAAATACGTTCTTACATTCAGTGACATGTATTAGTCTCTACCCGAGAGAAATAAACGCTTTATCATTATAATATTTCCGTGCTGTATCAAGTCGCAGGGCGTTTAAACACACGTTTTTGACGTTTGCCTCAGCTGGAGACAGGTGCTTTACCCTAGGTATTACTGCCTAGTAGTAGGATATGTACTTAGCATAAGGTACTGTAAACCATGACTGCATTTTGTACTTGAAAATATTCCTCTCATACCTACCTACCTATGTTTTACCTAGAGTGTGTTTTGAACATTTTTTACAATAGCCTAGCTAGGTAGTGGACCTCGCACACAAGGTTAGGTAGCCTATAGGGTAAAATACCGAATGGGCAGCCTCTACCGTAGTGTGACCACCTTCCCGAAAAAGTACTTTAACACATCCTTTAACCCAAGAGTAAGAGGAAGCGTCATCCTCCATTACCTAAGCGCTGAGGTAACGCAAACCAAAATATAGTACTATAGAATTTTTTCCGGTACATTATACTACAAACCCTCGGTCCTTTTACAATAGGAAGGTAACTAGCGGCAGCTGGAACGGCCGTAAGCTTCGAACAAGGGAGTTCGGTATTTAAATGCTTGTCGACAGTGCGCGGCGCAGTGCGGACTGTGAGGTGAAGAATCACTTTTTGCTTTTGGCCGTGTGTGTAGAGGGACGGTGTTCGTCATCCGCGCTCTGCCCGCTTCGGGTTGTTTACACTTTACCGGGCCAGTTGCTCCCTACTTTGTTTGTTGTTGTTTTGTATCGCGACACCCAAATCCATCCGCCACGGTAAGTAGCCTTACTGTAACCCCTGTGGTTAGGGCGCGCAGCGCAACATTACCTCTTGCCAGAACAGCCGTGCCTGCCAAGAATCTTTTAAATATGCGGATAAGGCGCGAAGCGCCGTTCCGCCACGGCCTTACTGACAGCACACATAAATCGATCGTCGCGGATATGTAGTAGCTCCCTACTTTGTTTGTTGTTGTTTTGGTATCGCCGCCATATTGGTTTTGGTGTTCTTCCGCCGATTTCGGTCGGCGGTCGAGTGGGCCCGCTAATCTGTAAGTGCTCCCCCCGCTTCATCGTCATATGCTTTTGTTGTGAATTTTTCAACTTGGTTTGTCAGTGTTTGAAAGTGAATTGTAAGTATGTACTGTCTTTTCACCTTTTATTACATTGATTTTATGGATCATCGGACATGGAGCTATCCCCACGCCCCCCCATCAACCGTAGAGTGTGCCTGGGGGTGGAGGGCCGTAAGTGTGGGGTCTTCCGCTCTTTTCCGAAGATTGATCCTCATTTGCACTCGATGCCGAGGATGTGAATGCTCTCGGCCCGAGCCTTGTAACATTTGTGTAGTTGGTCGGAGGTGCAGTGGGTACTGTCCGAGGGTGGGGAGAAGCGTAGACCTGCCAAGGAGTCGTCGGAAGCTCTCTGCTACTCCCTTGGTTTCGGACACAGCGTTTTCTTTCCTGCCCCCGACTCAGCTTCCCGGGTTGGCACCTTCCCCTTACCGGAAGGGCGGGGGGGGGTGGGTTTCGAGGTCCTTCTCGAGCGTAGAGGAGGGCGCTCCTTGCACGACGTGCATTTGTATTCGGGGTCTTCCGTTCACTCGGGGTGGGGCTTCCCCCCACGCAAGGGGAACCCCTCCTAACTTCCGACTGTTGCTTCCTCAGGGCTCCTGCTGCGGGGGACGACGTTGGCCAGGTGTGGGTGTCGCTGGGACTTCAGGGCACGCCGAGCGTCCAGGGGCTGCTGCAGCATTTGGCGGGGGCTCTGCCGGTCACCCATGGAGCGGCTAACCACCACTACACGATCTTGACTCCAGGGTACGCCGCCCCTCCTCACCTGGTTTACACCCCTCTCGTGATGTCTGTGACGCCAACGGCCGCCGTGCAGGGCCCGATCGCTGCCGTGCCGAGTAAGGGCATGCCTCCCCCTTCCGAGTTTTTCGTGCTGCCAGCCCCAGTCTTCTGATGCCCAAAGAGCTCGCCCCTGGACCTGCCGCCAGTACCCAGGATGTCGCTGGCTGCTGTTCCGTCTCCTGGAGTAACTGCCCTGTCTGCCGTACCTGCCGCTCCTGCTGTTCCTGCTGTTCCCGCACCTGCTGACGTCGTTCCAGCCGGTGGTGTTGCTGCCCCAGCCACTGGTCCTTCGGACAGGTGCAGCCAGGCCCTGTTTGCTTCAGCAACAGCAGCCCCGGCTCCATCCTGGATGGAGGACTTGACGTCTGTCCTGAGGGAGCTGACGAAGAAGAAGAAGAGGAAGGTGTCGTCGTCGTCTTCGTCGCCTGCTGCCGCCTCTTCCCCTTCGACTCCCAAGGCTTCAAGCTGAGGAAGAAGAAGGTGCTTCCTTCCCCCCTAAGAAGGCTGCTCCTTCCCCCCTAAGAAGGCTCCTTCGGAAACTTTTAAGGGCCCGTCTCACTCTGGTTGGATGGGGGGTCCTTCTGCTGGTCCTCCTGCTCCTTCGGGAGCGGGGGGGCATGTCTCTCCTTTCGCAAGGAAGAAGAAGACGGGGACCAGAGGAGTACCAGCCAACACCGGTATTCCTTGCCTGGTGTAGGGGCGCTGCCGCTACACCAGGTTCCGGCTCAGCCTTTCGTTTCGCTGAGAGGTATCGAGTGTACGGGCGCCCACGGGCGACCGTGCAGCCAAGGTCCAGACGTCTGAGTTCGCTCGACGCCAGGACCAAGGCACGGAGCAGAAGGCTGGCGAGAGCTGCTCAAGTGACTCTCGCTAGGCCAGCGATCGCTCTCGTAGCAACCAGCGGGTACCAGGGTGCTGTGACGGTCCTAGCCCTGACCACGGGCGGAGGATGGTAAGAGGTCTCCTCGATCACAGGAACCAGCCTTGGCTGGTTCCAGTGGTTCAACGTGCCGTGAGAACGGGCACTGGTTCCATCGCGACAGTGGTCTCTGCAGGTCCCCTGACCGCCGCTCCCATCGGGACCAGATGGATAGGGGGACCAGCAGCAGCTCCCCTGACGCACGGGACCGTGGCCGCTGTTCTCAGTCCAGTCGCTCGCCCCTGGGGAAGCGGACGACCAGGCCTGCAGCTCGGTTGGCGATCGCCTGCAGCCCCCTAAGCACACCGGTTCTGGCCGGTGAGCGAGGGGGGCGGGAGCGTCAGGTCTTCCTCTCCTGTTCCTCCAACTTCCTCTTGTTACACCTGAAGTGGGCGAGATAACAAAGAGGTGATCGTGGGGTGGGGGGCCCCCACGACGCCCTATGTAGGCACGGTCCTCGGATCGACCAGGTCGTATGTGCAAGTGGCAGGAGGAGACCGGGAGGGGTCTGCCGCTGTTCCTCCCTCTGAAGGAAGAGGGTCTCGGGAATGGAAATCGAGTAATTTTGCCTAGGTCATTGTGCTGATTCGTCAACACAACGACCTCAGGGAGATTGCCGTCGGGACCGTCGCCGCTGCTCTCGGTCTAGCCGCTCTCGGTCTAGCCGCTCTCCCCAGGAAAGTCGCACGACCAGGCCTGCGGCTCGATCGCCAGTGATCTCCTGAAGGCGGGAAAACCGCTGGTCCAGACCAGCAACTTGACCATCACCATGGTTGATGATCGCCAACCGCTGGTCCAGACCAGCAACTCGACCATCACCGTGGTTGATGATCGCCACAGTCCTCCCAGCCTACCGGTACTGCTGGTAGGCAGGGGAAGGAGCTCTCATAACAGCTCCCCTGACACAGACCGACCCTTCGTTCCTTGGTCCAGCTTTTCTCCACAAGAAGCCGCTGGTCCAGACCTGCAGCTTGATCGCCACCGTTGGTTGACGAACGCCTGCAGTCCTCCTAGCCTACTAGCATTCTAGTAGGAAGGGTAGGAGCATCAGGTCTCCCTCCTGTCCCTTTAACCTCCTTAGACTACATTGGGAGGAACGAGGCAAGCAGGAGTGACCGTGAGGGTGGGGGGGGCTGGCAAGGACGAATGATGCTCCCAGACTCTTGGAGGGACCATCACTGCTGTTCACGTGACGGTCCATCTGGACCATGCATTCAAGAGAACGGGCGCACTCCCCCTTCGGTCTTCTTGAGAGGTTTCGGCCTTGACGAGGACGGGGATGCGTCGGAGGACGGTATCGGCTCTCTCCTGTCAGGTGCTCGATCAGCCCCACCCAGACGACGTTCACGGTGGCGGCAGACGCTTAACCTACAGTACGAGTCGGTAAACCCATCCTCGGGGAAAACGTTTTCTCCTGACGATACGTTTTCCCAGACTCTGGGAGGCGATCACCGCAAGGTGATGGCTACTCATACTCGCTTCTCCAACTGCTGGTTCCGCTGGGAAGGCGAGCGAGTATCCTATTCCTCCCCCATTCCCTCTCTCCTTACGGGTACGAGGGAAAGGGGAGGGATCCTGCAGAGCGTTCTCTGTAGGATTCCACGTTGGGGACTGCGTTCCTGGGGGAGACCTTCGGGTCCTACTGGACGTAAGTCCCCGTCGTTGAGGAAGGATCCTGCCCCATCCTCCCGATTTCTACGGGAATCGGTGGGAGGACCACCAACCGATGATCGTCTGGTACGAAATTCGGTGGGGGTTTCGCCGAGCGCTTAGAATTCTTCGGAATTTCTAGCACCCTCAGAGTGTTCTGGTTTTTTACAATCTGCAAACGCTTGGGCGAAACCATGGTCTAGAGTGGGCTAGACAAGAATCCCGGATAATTGTTACTACGATTATTGGGAATCTCGCTGAATGCTCGAATTCCTGGAATTTCTAGCCCTCGGAAGAAGCACTGCTGCTGAAGGAAGAATATCTCACAGTAGGCGGCCAATCCTGGGATAGAGAAGAATGGACGGGGACATCCAGTTTGGCTTGAACTATTGTCTTCAGTATTCTGTTACAGTGGGGCCTCGCTTAGTCGCGGATCAGCAATCACGGATTCAGTTAATCACGGGTTTTTTTTCCTCTGACCACTTCTCAATCTATATCACTGGTATGAATCGCAGCATCGAGGGCTTTCGGTCCGTTGTAGGGCTAAGCCTTGTCCTGGTTTTTCCGGTAACCAGCAAAATGGCAATGAAACAGATTCACATTATGATATTAACTGACAATAAAGGTAATCAAAACCATTCTCACCTTATATTATTGGCATATCTTCATAACATTATAGGCCTATTCATGGAATAATTCCACCATCATTGACATCAACTTGTAGTGAACGGCCAGCAGAAATGTAAACATTGAGTTACACTTAACAGCACCTTTGCCATTCTTAACTTTTAGAAATGTAATAGTAGTAGTGTAATTACAGTAGTAATAACATTTAGGAAAACATTACTTTTCAATTCGAACTTCATTATTGTTTTGGTTTAACGTAATCAACTTCTCTGAACACTGCAGTCATACAAACGATAATTGTCATAGATTATCGTATTGTTGTTTGCGATCGGCGACGAAGCGTAAATGTAATAAAACCATTTTTACCTTATATATTATTGTCATATATTCATAATAAAATGCATATCTTATATATTATTGGCATATCTTCATAATAAAAAGCCTCTTCAAGGAATAATTCCTGGGGAATGCATTTTTCAAAAAATAAAAATACACTATGTTTACAGCATGCAATGATTACTTTATTTAGATGTGATTACATTAATTTTACAGTATGATACTCTAAGCAGTACAGTAACTATTTGTTTTATCATAAATGTATTTCTGGGCTCAGCTCGTGTCGGCCTATGAAAGTATCCTTAATATCATTTCTTTTAGGCAAAATTAATCTAAAATTACCAGAGAAAAACAAAATTAAGAAAATGTCAGTAAAACTGACTCGCTCACTCTATAAAAGAAGTGTGCGGTATGAGAATATAGGCGAGTGGGATCACTACCACGAGTCATTCACCATTTGAGACCTTCCAACATAAAATCCCCACCAGAGAGAGCTGATACGAAAGGGTGATGCGGCCGCTGCTACTACTACTACTGACGCCACGGACAGCAGCGCCCCTAGCGGTCAATCCTTAATCATTAGTTGTTCCGATACGTAATACAAAAACCATCGGTCCTTTAACAATAGGGAAGTAGCTCAGCGGCAGCTGGTGGAAACGGTCGTAAGCTTCGAACAAGGGGGGAGAACGGTAGTTAACTGCTTGTCCGACAGTCGCGCTGGGAGGTAAACAAATCACTTTTGCTTTCGGCCCGCGGGTGTGAAGGACGTGTTCGTCATCGCTCTCTGCCCGCTTTCATCGTCGTATGCTTTGTTTATATTGTGTTTTCTACTAATGGTTTGTTTGACTTGAAAATGAAACTGTAAGTACACTGTTTTCATTTTCATTACTTAATTATGAACCAACATGGAGTTATCACCGTAGATGCGGCGATTTCCTCTCTTTTCTGAATTGAACCTTGAATTATGTCTCGGTGCCGAGGGCGGCGCGCGCTCGCGCGGAGTCATGTATTTTGGGCGAAAGTGTGTAATTGAAAAATGTAAGTACTTCTTTTATTATATTTTTGCCCTGTGCGTTCGTTACCGAGAGTGTGATGCGCTCGGCACGAGCCTTTTTTAATTTTGTATAATAGAATGCAATGAAAAGTGGATTCGCAATTGCAATATTCTTTTCATTCTTTATTTATTTGCATGCAATTAATTTAATTTGGATCAATTTTCGTTCTTACCCGGGAATTGATCCTTACGTTTTTTTTTTCATACAATCAACTTACCTGTCAGATATATACATAGCTAAGACTCCGTCGTCCCCGACAGAAATTCAAATTTCGCGCCACTCGCTACAGTAGGTCAGGTGATCTACCGGCCTGCCCTGGGCGGCAGGACTAGGAACCATCCCCGTTTTTCTACATATTTTCTCTGTCGCCGGTGGTATCAACATTGTTGCTATTACCTCCTGACTTAGATTCATATTTCATCCTTTGATCATCGTTTCTCGGCTTTTTTGGTGCGTATCTTGGATCGTGTTTTGGCATTCGCTACTGTTGACTGTTTTTGGAATTGCTTTTTGGATTTTTCTCAGTAGTCTGATTCAAATGAGTGTGAGAATGTGTGAATGTAGGCTGCAGGGTGAGGATACCGAAAAAACTTCGGTGGATCCTCACACTGTATGCCGTAAATGTAGGGGTTTCAGTGTTCCCTGTAATAATACTTGTAAGGAATGCGAGGGATTAAATGCAGAAGAGTGGAAGACTTGACTTCTTATTTGAAGAAGTTAGAGAGGGATAGAGTTAGACGGCTGAAAGGTGTGATGTTCAAGGCCTATTGAGCCTTTTACTGATAATTCTAATCCTACTGATTTAGATTCTCCCTATGTATCGTCATTCAAACAAAGTGTACTTTCGGAATCGGCCTCGGAAATCGCCAATCTGAAAGCTACGATTAGAGACATGAAGTCCAAGATGGCGGACTTGCAAGGTAAGGCTAGTGAAAGTGAGCATTACAGTGAAGTGAGTTCTCCCAGTGTTGTGGAGGGGGCGTTGATCGTCCTGCGACGCTCCCAGGCCTAGACCTACTTCCAAGCTCCACCCCCTGCCCAGAGGAGAAGGAAAGTCGAAGCCTTAAGGAGGTCGTGGGGAATCCCCAACGGTCAGACGTCCCTTCAGCTAGCTCTGCTTCGTGGCAGGCTGCTCAAGGGCGCTATAGGAAAAGCGTCCTTCGTGAGTGTTTCTCGTCCTCCTCCCTCTCCCTCACCTAAACGAGGGTGGAAGGAGTCGAACTTGTCGAGACCTCTGAAGCGTCATATGAAAGAACCCGAAATAGATTCGAGCCCAGAGCGTTTCTCAGATGACGCTCCCTCTTCTATTAAGAAGGCGAAGGTGGCGTCAGCGTCACCTGACGAGTACGCAGAAGTACCCTTTCCTACTTCTCCCCCGAGTGATGACGAAAGGCGTCATGCAGTGGACGTGGGAGAAGCGTCAAGGAGAATAATTATGGCAGTTCAAGAGCAACTGTCCTCTCTAGTGGGAGTTTAGCGCCTCGTAGGAAGGACGTGGCGCTTCCAATCAAGAAGTCTCGTCCTCTCTCCCCTGCTAAACGAGAAGCGTCATGCAGATGTGAAACTTCTAAACATCTTACAGAAGCTTCGGGTTCGAGAGCGAGAAAACGGTTGCTTACGAAAGTTTCGTAACGCCAGAGAGACGTAAGACGGTCTTTAGACATGAAGCGTCATGAAAAAACTGTTGTAGACATGACGCTCCGGATTCAATATTTTGACAGCCAGAAGTAGGACGCCTTTGGAGAGCGGAGCGTCTTCCAGGCGCGAGGCAGTCATCAGACGTCAGCCAGACGCGTGCGACGGGAAGCGTCATCCAAGCGGGAAGCGTCTTCTAATTATCAAGAGAAGCCTGAGCTTGTGGCGCCTTCCAAGGCTATTAAAGCGGGAAAGAGGAAAGATTATCATTCCCTTAGCCCCTCTCCTATTAGGAGGGTTTGTCTCCTCCAGAAGAGGAACGTACGGAAAGGGGAGCGGAGAGCTCATTTAGATCCCGAGTTGGAAGAAAACTCGGATGATGAATATCAGAGAAGAGAAGGACTGTCGAACTATAAGGTTTGACTGCCTTGCTTCTTGAGGAGTATGGAGACGAGTTGACTCGCTGCCGCTCCTCCTTCTCGCGCTCTCTCTTTCGAGTGCTAAGACGAAGAAGCCTTCGTCTTTTCTCAAAATGAAGCCCACATTTTTATGAAGAGGGCCTTACAATCCTTAGACTCATGGATGAAGTCTAAGAAAGACTTAGTGAGAACAGTCTTCTGCATGCCTCCAGCGAGATTAGCTGGTAAAAGAGGCATTGGTATCAGACGGGAGAGAATAGGGTATTGCTCTCCCGTCTACGTCGGAAGCAGACTTTCGACCTTAGTTGACGCTTCACGCGACAAGGTCTCAATTCGGCACGAATTACGTGGGGAATTTCTGAACTGGAACCATCTCCTCAAGGGACTCTTCATGTATTGGAAGTTTTCAACTTCTTAGATTGGTCCCTTGGGGTGATGTCCAAGAAAGCCCATGATTCGGAAGGAATCGAACCTGTAGCCCTGTTATGCATATTGTATTGTATAGACAAAGCGGTACAGGATGGCGCTTTTGAAATCTCCTCATTGTTTGGAGCAGGTCTTCTAAAGAAGAGGACTGTATATGGGGCTTCTTAACCAAGGCAGTCTCACACGCTCAGAGGCAGCGCTACTGTATTCGCCTTTGTCTGACTTTTTGTTCCCTTCTCAGTTAGTGAAGGACATTGCTCATTCTTTAACTGAGAAGGCGACTCAGGATCTTCTGACGCAGTCAGCAAGGAAGAAGAAGCCTGCTTCTGCATCTGACAAGAAAGGACCTAGTACATCAGTTCAGCCCTTTCGAGGTGGTCCGACCTCCAGACCTCCCGCAAGAAGGAAGGCTCTGGAGAGAGAGGTAGGGGGACAAGAGAGCGATAGAACTAGTACTGGATCAAAAACTCCCCGGGGTTTTATAATCGCCTTTTTCTGGTTGCGAAAGCCTCGGGAGGCTGGAGGACCAGTACTGGACGTCAGCTATCTGAACAAATTTGTTCAGAAGGAGAAGTTCTCCATGGAGACTTCTGATTCAGTCCTAGCGTCATTACGACAAGGAGATGGATGGTGTCTCTAGATCTCCAGGACGCCTACTTTACACGTTCCGATCCACCCTTCATCGAAAGAAAGTACCTCCGTTTCATGACTGGGGGAAGGATCTTCAGTCAGAGCCTGTGTTTCGGCCTGTCCACAGCTCCTCAGGTCTTCACAAAGCCTGATGAAGAATGTGGCGAGGTTTTCTTCACCTCAAAGGAGTAAATATCTCTCTGTATCTGGGACGACTGGCTCATCAGGGCCAGATCAGAGAGACAGTGCTTGGAGGACCTAAAGTTAACTCTAAATTTGATCAAAACGTTGGGATTGCTCGTGAACCTCGAGAAGTCTCAGCTGACCCAGACAGGACCTAGTCTATCTGGGGATTCGGATGGATTCTCGGGGTTTTCGAGTATTTCCTTCGCAAGAGAGAATCGCAAAAGGTTTGCTGGATAGTCTCTCTCTTCTTAGGGTGGGAAGGACATACGTCGGCGAGGGAATGGTTGAGCCTTCTAGGGACCCTTTCCTCGCTCGAAACAGTTCTTCCCACTAGGAAGACTGCATTTACGTCCGCTTCAATTCTTCCTCAAGAAGTCTTGGAGCTGGAAAATAAAACCGGACAGCTTTCGGACGTATTTCCCATTCCAGTGGAGATAAGATCGCACCTGGAATGGTCCCGGTTGCCCCCTCTGGAAGAGGAACTAAAGGGATCTCTCTAAAAACACAGACCCAGACCTAGTGTTGTACTCCGACGTGTCGGAGAAAGGTTGGGGAGCGACATAGGCTCAGAAGAGGTGTCAGGCACCTGGTTGGGAACCAGCGAGGTGACTTGGCACAACAAACTGCAAAGAGCTCTCGCCGTGCATCTGGCTTTGAAGAGTCTAGAACCTCTGGTGTCAAACAAAATAGTGCAAGTAAAAGTGGACAACACCACCGCACTTGCCTACATTCGAAAACAGGGAGGGACTCACTCCTCGTTCCTTTACGAACTGACGAGAGACCTATTGCTTTGGACGTCTCACAGGAACATCTCCCTTCTGACAAGGTTCGTACAGGGAGTAAAGAATGTGAGGGCGGACAGACTCAGCAGGAGGAACCAGGTCCTTCATACAGAGTGGACCCTACACGAGGAAGTGTGTCTAGATCTATGGTCGCTGTGGGGGACACCTCATGTGGATCTCTTCACCACATTCATTTCCAAAAGGCTGCCAGTCTTTTGCTCGGTCGTGGAAGATCCAAGAGCACTTATGGTAGACGCCTTCCTGTTAAATTGGTCTCGAGTAGACGTATATGCTTTTCCCCCATTCAAAATCCTGGGATTAGTAATGAAAAAGTTTGTGGCGTCAAAGGAGACGAGGATGACGTTAATAGCCCCTTTTGGCCCGACCCAAGATTGGTTCACGGAGTAGAGTGGATCGTAGACTTTCCAAGATCCCTACCAAGAAGGACGGATTTCTTTTCCAGAAACAACCACACTTCAAGAGGTACCATCAAAACCTCCCCGCTCTCGCTCTGACTGCCTTTCGACTATCGAAAGACTTGTCAGAGCGAGAGGCTTTTCTCGCGAAGTTGCAAGCGCGATCGCGAGAGCACGCAGAACCTCCACTACGAAAGTATACCAATCGAAGTGGGAGGTTTTTAGAAGGTGGTGTAGATCCAAGAAGTTGTCCTCCTCCACTACTCTATAGCGGAAATGCTGATTTCCTGCTATTCCTGAGAGAAAAATCTCATCTAGCTGTATCCACAATAAAGGGATACAGAAGTATGCTCTCTGCTGTCTTCAGGAATAGAGGATTAGATCTGGCAGATAATAAAGATCTCCACGATCTCATAAGGTCATTTGAGACTTCAAAGTCGAAGGAACCGGTACCTCCGAACTGGAAACTAGACGTTATAGTCCTCAAGTTTCTTTCATCTGAAAGATTCGAACCTCCTCATCTGGCATCGTTAGAGACATCACCAGAAAATGCCTATTCCTATTATCTTTAGCTACGGCAAAGAGAATTAGTGAATTACATGCTCTGCAGGTAAAAGTAGGATTCAAAGGGATGAGACTCAGCTATTTGCTCGTTTAAGACCTGTTTTTAGCTAAAAACGAGAATCCACGAATCCCTGGCCTAAGTCATTCGAAGTTCAAAGGCATATCGAGTCTCGTAGGCAGAGAAGCAGAGAGGTCTTCTATGCCCGTAAGAGCTCTGAAGTTCTACCTTCAGAGAAAGCATCAGATGGGAGGCTCTAGACAAGGTCTTTGGTGCGCAGGTAAAAGACCCCACAAGACTGATGTCCAAGAATGCGCTGGCATTCTTTGTGAGAAACGTCATTACAGACGCTCATAAGGTCTGTCCTGACGAACAGTTACAACTGTGAGAGTTAAAGCTCATGAAGTGAGAGCTGTAGCGACGTCTCTCTCGTTTCATAAGAATATGTCGCTTAAAAACTCATAGATACGACATTTTGGAGATGCAACTCAGTATTTGCATCTCATTACTTGAAAGACGTTCGTGTGACATATGAGAAGTGTTTTTCTCTAGGTCCTTTCGTATCGGCGGATACGATTCTGGGTACGGGAGCCTACACCAATCCTTAAATGATATACTTTTCTTCTTTTGGATATGGTCTGGAGTCTCTTCGAACAATGGAGGACTTGGTTTAGCACGGGCGGCCGTCTATGTTGTTCAGTAAGAGAATCTTGTCATATCTAATTAGATGAGTATAATTTTTTTTTTTTGAAAATTATGTATGTGTGCGTAGTGGTTTTGAGTTACGGTTGTTGTGACGAGTTCGGGGATAACTCGGAACAATCCTTGTTCTAACATATGGTTAGGATCAGGTGGTCGGGATTGGTTGTGGCCTCCTTCATAAGGTGTATTGTCATATAAGTGGATCAGCACCATGACAAAGTCCTTTTAGGCTCTGCCGAGTAAGACGGATAAGACCCCATCGGCAGACCACAAGAACTCTTGGCCATAGATCATATATCTCGCTAAAGTTTCTTGAGGTGATTGCAGACTACTGGGCAAACACCCACGAAGTCTACCACCTATCAGGTAGGAACCAAGGTTTTTATTATACCTACAACATAGTGTTTACCTGTCTATTCCATATAGTAGCTGTCTCTACCCTCCACCGAAGGGTGCCAATCAGCTATGTATATATCTGACAGGTAAGTTGATTGTATGAAAAATATATTGTTATGATACAATAAAGTTTCATACATACTTACCTGGCAGATATATACAATTAAAGGCCCACCCAGCCTTCCCACAGGAGACAGGTGGAAGAGAGAAAATATGATAGAAAACGGGGATGGTTCCTAGTCCTGCCGCCCAGGGCAGGCCGGTAGATCACCTGACCTACCTGTAGCGAGTGGCGCGAAATTTGAATTTCTGTCGGGGACGACGGAGTCTTAGCTATGTATATATCTGCCAGGTAAGTATGTATGAAACTTTATTGTATTCATAATAATATCATTTTTTATGTGAAAATGAAATCGCAAGTGCAGTATTCTGTTTCATTTTCATATATATTTTATGATAGCATCATATTATTGGATCAAGTTTCCGTTCTTACCCGGGAATTGATCTTTTTCCCCTTTAAGTTCTATGAAGTGAATCGCAAGGGCAGTATTCTGTTTCATTTTCATATTACTTTCACTGCTGTGAGGGGGTAGGGGAAGCGAAGTCTGCCAGGAAGTCGTCGGTAAAGCTCTCCGCGACTCCCTTGGTATCCGATTCTTCGTCTTCCTTCCTGCTCCCCGCTCAGCCTTCTTCGTTGTATTTTGTATTTGGGGTCTTCCTTGCGTTCGGGCGGGGTGGGGCATGTCTTCCCCCAGTGCGTGAGGGGAAACCCCTACTACTCTATCTATGTTACCGCAGGGTGCTACATCCGTGGGAGAACGACCTTGGGACAGGTATGGACCCACCGCGGGGCGGCACGGGCGTGCTAGCATCCACGGGCCTGCTGCAGCGTCCTAGCGAGGTCTGGGGCGGTCGCCACTACTACCACGGCCGCTTATGATGCTTTCCCCCCCTCCTGGTCTACACTCCCCATGCTGTGTCGATGACGCCGTCTGCCGCTACTAGGGCCGCAGCCGTTACCGAGGTGGGGGGGTTGCCGCCGCCGCCTGTTTCTTCGTGTTGCCTGCCCCAGACTTCCGCTGTTCCAGCAGCTCGCCCCTGGACTGGCGCCAGGACCCAGGTTCCGCTGGCTGCGATGATTCTACGAGGCGATCGCTGGGCCTGCCGTACCTGCCGCTGATGTGATTCCGCTGTTGGCTTGGCTGTCCCTTTCTGGGTCTACCGCTGCCGCTGTTCTGCCGCTCTGAGTGGTTGCTGTTCCTGTGCTCCTGGTTCCTTGCCGCCTGTTCCATCGCTCTGGTTCCCGTGCCTCGTCCATGCTGGTCCTGCCACGGTGTGTCTTCCCCAGGTCCCAAGGTCCTTCCGGACAGGTGCAGTCGGGCCGTGTTGCTTCGGCAATAGCCCGGCTCCGGCATGGATGGGAGGACCTGAGACTGTCCTGCGTGAGCTGACCGAGGAGGAGGAGAAGAGGAAGCTGTCATCTTCGTCTTCATCGTCTGCTGCTGCCTCCTTCCCCTTCGACTTCTAAGGCCCATAAGCCGAAGAAGAAGAAGGCTGCTTCCCCCCTAAGAAGTCTCCTTCGGGAACTTCCTAAGGGCCCGTCCCACCCCGGTGGGACGGGGGGTCCTTCTGCTGGTCCTCCTGCTCCTTCGGGAGCGGGGCCCGTCTCCCCTTCCGTAAGGAAGAGATAGACGGGGACCAGAGGAGTATCGGTTAGCTCTGGTACTTCCTCGCCTGGTGCTAGCGGCGATGCCGCTACGCCAGGTTCCGGCTCGGTCTCTCGTTCGCGAGAGATCCCGAGTGTACGTTCTCCCTCGGGAGACCGTGCAGCCAAGTTTCGGCGCCAGAGTTCGCTCGGCGCCAAGACGCGGCACGGAGCAGAAGGCTGGTGAGAGACGCTCAGGTGACTCTTGCCAGGCCAGCGGCCGCTCTGCAGCGACCAGCTGGTAACCCGGGTTTTCCCCCCTAAGAAGGCTCCTTCGGGACACATTCTAAGGGCCCGTCTCGCTCCGGCGATTCGGGGAGGGAGCTTTCTGCTGGTCCTCCTGCTCCCTCGGGAACAGGGCCCGTCTTTTCTTCTACCAAGGAGAAGAAGACGGGGACCAGAGGATCAGTACCAGCTTCGCTGGCACTTCCTCGCCTGGTTCTAGCGGTTCTGCCGCTAAACCAGGATCCGCCTCGGCTTCTCGTTAGCGAGAAGTACCGAGTGGAGGGTCTCCCGCGGGAGACCGTCCAGCCAAAGTTTTCGACACTCGAGCTCGCTCGCCGCCAAGACCGAAGCGCGGAGAGCAGAAGACTGGCGAGTGTCGTGCAGACGACTCTCGCTAGGCCAGTGGACGCTTCTCGCAGCGACCAGCTGGCTGCTCGGGTTGACGTGACGGTCGCTGACCAGCCACGGGTTGAGGCGAGGAAGGGGTCCCCGCGGTCGTCTAGGTACCAGCCACGGCTGGTACCAGCGGCTCGACGCGCCGAGAGGACGCTCGCCGGTCTCACCGCGACAACGAGCCTAGCAGGTCACCTGACGCCGCTCCCATCGGGACCGGGCGGAGACGGTAACCAGCAACAGCTCGCCTGACGCTAGAGATCAGCGTCGACGTTCTCAGCGAACTCTCGGCCCCAGGCGAGCGGCAAGGCTAGGCATGCTGCTCGATCGCCACCGCTGGTTGACGATCAGCAGCAGCCC
>NC_087208.1:73474762-73496896 GCF_015104395.2 Macrobrachium nipponense | reverse complement strand
TTGAGTGACGTATTCTTAGGGGTCTTCTAGCGCTTCAGAGGGCAGTGCCCTTTGCAACTAGAGGAGTCTCCTTTTATTAATTTTATATTTAATTTCTTCTTCAGGTGGCAGTTGTAGGACACAGCAGTAGATGTTTAGATGTCTTCCTGTTAGTTATCCTAACCTTCGGGAGTGGACCTGTGACACTAGTGCTGTGGCACTGCCTATTTTGTGGGTTTAATTCCACTGCTGTGCTATCTGTTATATTGCTACTGTTGCCCTGACAACCAGTCACTAGGCAGCTTCTGCTGTGCCTCTGGCCCTAGCTGCCCTGTGACTCCTGTCACTGCTATTGACATTTCATAATCAACATCCTGAGATGAAATGTCATCCTCCACTGCCCTTCCTTTCTTTTTCTGAGGATCAAGCAGGTACCGGGAAACTAGATAGACCCACTTCGGTCTAAGAAAAGGAAGGCTGCTTTACCCCCCATAAGATGAAGTCGTCCTTCTGCAGGATTTCTAAGAGGAGGCAGTGGGATCTCTCGTCGGCTCATCCCAACCTTCGGGCTTGGGAACTGATTTGCATGCCCCTGGGTTTTGTGTTTCAGGAGCTAGGGAAGTGCAAGCTTCAGTTCTAGAGGTTCTCCCTTTAGACTGGTGCTGTTTCAGGCGCTTGTTCTCGAGCTGTTCGAGTGCTCGTGTTTCTAAAGAATCGCGAGCATCGCAAGCTGCTGACATAGAGTACTCTGTCCCAGTTCAGGCACAGGGCGAGAGAAAGGGCAAGACATTCACATATCTCGTCTCTTCCAGTGCTTGGTAGCTTCCCACCTGGTGTTTGATTCTGAGGATTTGAACACCTGGAGAGGCAGAGGGGAGGTACCTTTTCAAAGTTCTTCAGAACTTCTTAGGGATGGCCTCTCTCTGAGGAGGTAGTTGTTCTCTCGTTAGCCCTTCCCGCTGTCTGATTCGCATTCTCCTATTGGGTCTTGCATTGTAGGGGCCTCAAGTATATGAGCTTTTGAGTCGCACTCTCAATCCCGTTCTTAGAAGTCTGCATCTAAGACTGGCTTTGTGCCTTTTCTTCCTCGATTTCTTCAGGAGTCGAGAGAGCACTGTTCCTGATGATCATTCTTACAAAACTGAGGAGTTTCACCAAGCACTTGAATTCCTAAAATTTCAAGTGCTCGTATTCGTTGGAATCACAAACATTCAGAATGTGAGAGAGAGATCACTTCCAATCGAATGTGAGGGAGAGATCACTTCCAATGATTGTTCTAATGAGATTCAGAAGTCTCGCTAATCGCTTGAATTCATCAGAATTTCTGACACTCGCCAAGCACTTGGATTCTGGAATCCTGTGCAGTCGGAAGCAAAAAGAATTTCTGGTGCTTGCCGAGCACTCAGATTACTTGGAATTATGAGCGTTCGGAAGTCAATAGAAGATTGCTCTCGGTGATCGTTTTTATGAGATTCGGGAGTATCACCAAACACTCGAATTTCTTGAACTTGGGGAGGCTCGCTGAGTGCTCTGATTTTATTTGTTCCTATACAATATACAAACCCTCGGTCCTTCACATAAGGAATTACATTCAGCGTAGGCTGGAATTACGGCCATTATATTCTTGAACAAGATGGTTAGGCAGTAACTACCATCTGGTAGCCCGCCTGCCCAAATGTAAACACTCCACTTTGCTTTTGGCCGTCTTCCGATGAAGACATATGTTTGTGAGCTCTAACTGACTAGCTGTTAATCATTTTCCCGGTAGGATCTTTAATTTCTTATTTTGTTCATGAAACTTACCTGACAGATATATATATAGCTGTATTTTCTGAAGTCCGACAGAATTTAAAAATTCGCGGCACACGCAGTGGGCGGCCAGGTGGTAGTACCCATTCCCGCGCTGGAGGCGGATATCACAGGAACTATTCCCATTTTCTATTCATATTTTTTTCTGTCGCCGGTCGGTAAACAAACTGTTTACAGACCTCCGCCTAGGATTTTGAAACTTCATTAGCCACTTAAGTATCCTAATTATTCTTTCGATTATTAACTTGGATTTGTGGCTATGGCATACGCTATCGTAAATTTTTTCATTGCATTTGATGTCTGAAGCTAGTTTGCCTAGTTTCAGACTTTGTTGTCTGCATGGTAAGGTGAGGCTACCGTAACTTTCGGTAGACACTCGCTTAGTATATATGACGTTTACATGTTTTCTTTGCATAAGGTAATTAGTGTAATGTGTGACTGATTACGGAAGAAGGAGGATTCAATTACGCATTTTAGAGCGTGTTAGAATCAGGAGTTTTCCTCCACAGTAAACAGAAGTTAGAAATAATGAACCTTCTAACCTCCTGTAGATTTTATTTTGCCTAACCCTGTGGTATGGCTTACGAGCCTAGAATAAGTGTCTGCTAAAGGATTACATCAAGTAATCTTAGACTAAAGTGCTCGCTCTCCAACCAGTGTTGTGAAGTGTAGTGCCCCTTGTGTTGTGGAGGGGGCGTCAGATCGGCCCCATAATGCCTCTAGGCCTGGACCTCTGTCGGACTCCCAGGACTCAGGGAGAGGGCATGTCGAAAGCCGCAAGAGGGTTACGGGGGCTCCCCACCGATCTGGCGTCCCTTCGGCAGAACCTGTTGACTCTTCCCAGGCTGCTAAAGATCGTGCACCGTGCGCGAATCTTGAAAGATTGCTTCTCGTCCTCCGAGGCGTCCTCCCCACACAGGGGTTGGAGTTCTCGGAAGGACTCGCGCCCCCTAAAGAAGCTTTAGAGAAGAGGACGCTTCACGTCCTCTCTCTCTCACGAGAGGATGAGAGAGTAAAGAGACCACATTTTCCCTTTTAGAAGAATGCACTGGCTCTTTTCCTAAGGGACATTTAAGGAGGCTCATTCATCTTGCCAGAAGAGTGATTTGAGCCTCCTGCGAGTGAACGCTCATGTATATATCATTTATACATTATTAAGGAGGCTCATTCATCTTGCCAGAAGAGTGATTTGAGCCTCCTGCGAGTGACCGCTCATGTATACATCATGTATACATTATTAAGGAGGCTCATTCATCTTGCCAGAAGAGTGATTTGAGCCTCCTGCGAGTGAACGCTCATGTATATATCACTTATACATTATTAAGGAGGTTCATTCATCTTGCCAGAAGAGTGATTTGAGCCTCCTGCGAGTGAACGCTCATGAAGTTAGAGCTGTTTCAACCTCGCTAGCATTCCAAAAGAATTTGGTAATCAAGGACATTCTTGATTCCACCTTTTGGAGGAGCAACTCAGTATTCGTCTCCTCTCCTCATTGCGCTCCGTATACGTTATGTAACGTTCGCTTTACTTCGATAAAGCAAGCTGATAAGTTTGACGGCCGGCAAGCTGCTTTGCACAGTCAAACAACTTATGTCTCTGGTCGGCATAAGAAGGGCAATTTAGACGTGAGGAAGCTTTTGGAGGTGCTCGACGTCCTATAAGTAGAGACATTCTCCAGGACGCTCGGCAAGCATCTTGCGGAAGACGAAAGCCATACGTCTTCCTTTAGTGTTCACACTCTTCAGGAGCAGCGTGCGGCTCTCCATGGAGACTCGCATGAGGACGTCCCTTAAAAATATTCAATGTCATACGCAAAACGCGGTTCGTCATAACATTGAGATGTTGGCAAGGTCGCTCGCCAGGACGCCTCTTGGCGGGCCTTGCATGCATCAAGGCGCTCAACGAGTTCCTCTCTGAAACGTCGTTCAGAAGACTTGGTTCTCTTCTTAGACACTCTCGTAGCTGGACGCTTTCCAGGACGCTTTTGAGGACGCTCGGCAGGAAGCTTTTGAGGACGCTCAGCAGGACGCTTTTGTGGACATTCGCCAGGACGCTTCGGTGGAAGCTCGGCAGGACGCTAGCGAGGACGCTCGCCAGGACGCTAGCGAGGACGCTCGCCAGGACGCTAGCGAGGACGCTCGCCAGGACGCTAGCGAGGACGCTCGCCAGGACGCTAGCGAGGACGCTTTTGAGGACGCTCGGCATCCTACACGTCATGACGCTCGGTAGAGCACTTGCCAGGACGTTCTTCAGAACGATAGGCGTCCTACGCATCAAGACGTTCGGCAGGATTCCTGCAAGAACGCTCTTCAAGAGGGCGTCGTCGAAGTAGAGGAAGGAGTTTGGTCTCGTCAAGATGTCTACTTCGCTTTCTACGAAGGGAGCGTTCAATAGAATCCATCACTTGATGAATTCCAGGAAAACTGTAAGCAGATTTCGGTGTCATAAAACGCCTCGTCTGCTTTCGGGATTGCGCTGCCGAAGGGGAACATTAAGGTCCTTCCTGTCGTAAGCCCAGTCTCTAATCAGGAATCCTGCCCCTTCCTCGATTTCTGCGGGAATCGGGAAAACTATATGCTCGAATTCCTGGATTACTTTCTGTCATGTAAATGGGTTAGTTCTCATTGACAAAGATCTTCATAACATTTTATCGCTTAAGCGGATAAGTAACAAATTTCGGAAGAGCTCTCATTCATTTTCAGAACCGAACGTGGACAGTCGTTTTCCTTTCTTTCTCTCTTCCTCGTCCAGGAAAGATGTAGTAGAGAATTCGATGTTTAAATTACTACAATACTTACGTAGTTTATCTTTGCGTCATTTTGCTAACGCATGGGTCGAGTCATATACGCATATCGTATTTACCTCTGCGGATAGAAGCCGAAAGAACTGTTGTTCTAATGTATTTATTTGACACTCCCTTCAACCTTCCAAGAGTTTTCGGAGTAAGAACAACTCTTCAGGTATTGTTACGACAACACCAACTCAGCTTCTGTATTTAGCGAATTCTGTTTCGTTTAAATAGGCCTGCTTGAGAGTTTCCTTTTTGTGCTCGATAATATCATACCTATTCCTTCGTAAAGGGAGTAGTGGCAACTCAGGCAGATAGTATTCTGTTCTCCATTGAAGCTTTCCTTCGAGGAAGACTTCGCTTCACTCTTTTTGATAGAGATCGAAGGTGGTCGATCTCCAATCCTATTTTTGTTTTCTTTAAGGAAAGAATTTAGGATGGAGACGTTGTTCAGAATACTATAAATATACTACGTATATTAACCTCGCGACATGATTCTACTAAGCAGTTGAATTGTCCCGAGGGGTAGGCGCATATCCTAGTTATTCTACGGATTGCGACTTAGACGAGAAGTATTCTAATTGACTGCAACATCAAACTCAGCTTCTGTATTTAGCGAATTTTTGTTTCGTTTAAATATGCCTGCTTGAGATTTCCTTTGGCTCGATAATTTCATACCTATCCCTTCGTAAAAGGAGTAGCTGGCAACTCAGGCATATAGTGCGAGACGATGATCAAGGCTGCTGTTACTGTGATCTACGCAGACCGGCTAGCTCGGTGTCATGCGCGATTGGTTACGTCTCTCTCCCTTGCGGGAATGGCTTAATAAACCGTCTCTTTGCCCTACAATCATGGATTTTAGCCTCGGGTTGAGGAAATTTCTAGTAATCTTGAATGATCATACCTGCCGTTTACTTAGAAAATTTCAACAAGATATCTCTTATACTTGTTAGGTGCGGGTTTACCGCACGGTAACATTCTGTACGAATCTACCGCGGCATAGCACTATAATAATGCTCTCCTGCTTATGCAAAGCGCAGCCTTATTTAGGGAAGAAGCAGGCTGAGTGAGGGAATGGATGAGTTTCTGGGACCATTTCCTCGCTGGAGAAGCTTGTTTTCCCTGAATAACAGCAATTCAGACCTCTACAAATTTTCCTCACGAAGAATTGGAATAACATCAAAGATCTTGTAATTCTAATTTTCTCTCAACGGCTTGAGGATCACCTCAGGTGATAGCGAGAGGGTGCCAGACATCCGAACAGAGAACAGATGTTCTGGCACATTGTCTGAAAGAATTGGAAGCCAAATTAGTCGGCTTTCCAGTTCCTCGAAGGGTGAGGTTTGGATCGAGTGGCCCAAATCATCTCGGATAATTTCTCAGCTCTCTCATAGCTCGAGAAGAGAGAATTGGTTATGGGCTTGGGCACGGAACGTAACGATCCTCAATAGGTTCGTTAATCTAGTGCACGTCCGTGGGGGTCTTCTCGATCGAAGGCAACAACTACTGACGTCTGAGTAATCCTCACTTAGAAGTATGTCGAAAGTGAGGAGAGACTGAGGGAGTCCTTTCGTTAAGTTTTTCGTAATATTGAAGACGAAGGAGCTTCCTCTTAAGTTGTTCCCTTATTCATGATCCTAGAGGAGATTAGCTTTAGTCGCCACATGTTGGCCTCTAAGAGGTTGGATTCACAGAGGTCAGGTAATTCAGAGAATTGTCCAAAGACCCTTCCCGAGAGAACTCGGTGTAATCAAACATCGTCACTTAGTGAAGTATCTAATATCTCTCCTCTCTGAGTCTGAAAGCGTTCAGACTATCGAGAAGCGATAAGATCTTCAAGATAATGGCAGTCTCTTGGCCAAGGCAAAAGCAGTGCTGCCTATTTCAGTTTTCAATCGGAGGGGGCCGTTTCTGGAGATAGTGAAGGGAAATGACTGTTCCTCCACCTCGACCTCTGTGAATTTCGTTATGGTTCTATCTTTCCGTATGAAGTATGAGATAAGATAGAAGTCCTAACTGTTGTAGAATATGCAAATATGTTGTTGACGGCCTCTAGGCTCAGAGATTCGGTTCTGTCAAACAACAAAGCTTCACGATCTTTGAGGTCTGTGGAGATCTTGTATTCTCTGGATCAAAGGTTCCGGCATGGAACTTAGACGTAGTCTGAGTTTCTGATGCCAAAAGCATTTCGAACCTATCCTTTCTGAGAACTTAATACACGTGACCAGAAAGGCTAATATTCTAACCGCTCTAGCCACGGCAAGGAGGGTTAGTGAGGTTTTAGCCATCATCAGAGGTTTTGGCTTTAAAGGACATAATGCGTCTGTCCGCTAAGCCTTCCGTTCTTGATAAGAACGAAAACCTGTCTGACCATTGACCCGAGGCTTGGAGACCAAGGGTTATGGCACAAATTATTGGGCAAGGGCATTAGAGAGTCCTGTGCCCTGTAGGGTCTCTCAAGTTTTATCTTGATAAAACTATAGAAAGTCAAGGTCAACAGACAATCTGCGGTGTCCGTAAAAAGACCAGACTAGTTCATGTCCAAGAACACCCTGGCTTGATAGCCAAGGAGTTCTTTTAAGAGGTCTCATTCATTATGTTTTGCATAAAGATTTGAGATTTTTCTTAATATCAATGCTCAAAGAGGTGAGGGCGCGGCCTCGGAAGCATTTCAACAGAGCATGACACTCAGTAACATCCTGAGATGCCACGCTTTTGCGAAGCAACTCTGGGTTCGCTTCACACTCCCGACAATCTGCGGTGTTCCGTAAAAAGACCAGACTGGTTCATGTCCAAGAACACCCTGGCATTATAGCCAAGGAGTTCTTTTAAGAGGTCTCATTTCATTATGTTTGCATAAAGATTTGAGATTTTTCTTAATATGAATGCTCAAGAGGTGAGGGCGCGGCCTCGGAAGCATTTCAACAGAGCATGACACTCAGTAACATCCTGAGTGCCACGCTTTAGCGAAGCAACTCTGTGTTCGATTCACACTCCCGACGGGATGTGAAGACGACATTTCAGATCCGTAAGTCGCTAGGACCATACATATCCGTAGATATATTATTGGGTGCAAGAAGCAACACGAATCCTATCCTATAGAAAAGGGATAGGTGTGCTTTTAACTTTGAAGGGTTGGTCGTTTGAGGCGCGTTCCTTTTCTTTAGCCTAGAAGTTATGGAACTAACTTTGATAGGTTAGGTCAGGTGGTGGTTTTAGCTTCGGTGCCCTCAAAAGTATGGTCATATGGTCTAGTCACATTGTGGTCACGCCGTTGACAGATCATCTAGAGCGCACCAGCATTACAGGTCTCTACCTCGCTGGCAACTCTAGTAACGCAGAAGCAGACTTTGGTGACAGTAATCACGAAGTCGGCTATGCTAATAGGTCAGGAAACCAAAGATGTATATCATCTACTTAATTTAGTTTCCCAAAAATCCTATTCTGTCTCTTCCCACCATCCGAAGGTGGGATTCAGCTATATATATCTGTCAGGTAAGTTTCATGAACAAAATGTTATTGTTATAATACAATTAAGTTTGTTCATACTTACCTGGCAGATATATATAATTAAAGTGCCCACCCACCTCCCCTCAGGAGACAGTGGCACTGATAAAAATATGAATAGAAAATGGGAATAGTTCCTGATATCCGCCTCCCAGCGGCGGGAATGGGTACTACCACCTGGCCGCCCACTGTACTGTTGTGTGCCGCGAATTTTTAAATTCTGTCGGACTTCAGAAAATACAGTATATATATAATCTGCCAGGTAAGTATGAACAAACTTAATTGTATTATAACAATAACATTTTGAATAAATACGTATACTGTGTTTGAGATTATTAATTAATTGACTTTAATACAGTGGAACCTCTACATACGAAAGTCCCTACGTACGAAAAATTCAGGTACGAAAGCAAAGATGAGAATTTGCTTCTGTGTACGAAAATAATCAGGTTGTGAAAGGGTCGAGTACGAGATTCGCCTGGGCCGCCGAGAACAATTTTAGAACTAGCACGCTGCCAACTCAGTAGACTCGCCACCATCCTCCCTCTCTCCCATTGGTTCCTGATGCTAGTCACCGCCGTAAAATCCTGCTCTCCTATTGGTCAGCATCTGTCCCATCATGCCTCTATGTAAAGCCATTCCTTGACCATTTTTTGCGGCAGTGTTATCGTAAACACTGGGATTCGTTCATTCACATATATTTCGTTTATTAACGTAAAAATCGTGTTAGTGATTTTGCTTTCATTGCACTATAAGTTACTTTATCGTGTTGTATGAGAACTTAATTACTTACATTATTACCATGGGTCCCAAAAATGTTGCTGAAGTTCTCGGAAAGAAGAGGATGCATTCTATGGAGAATGAAGATGGAGATAATCAAGAAGTGTTAATGTTTTCTGCCATTTGTTAATGTGTTTCGTAAAGTTTAGCGTTAATGTTTTCTGCCATTTTTAAATGTTTTGTAAAAAATGTTCATGTTTTCTGCCATTTGTCCTCCTCCTCTGTCGTCACTTTTGGACATCGCCTCACTCGAAAGGTAAGGTTCTACATTTTACTACATACATATGTACGTATATGTACATACAGTATTTTTTGTACCCTGTACACTAATACACTTCATTTACAGGTAGAATCATGATTATGTTAGGTATTGAATGGTCCAAATTATTGTATTTCATTGTTTATTGGTCAATTTAACTTTATTATAAAATTTACTGTGGTGTTTTTGTAGGGCTTGGAACGAATTAGGCAATTTACAGTGTACATGTAAAACGTAGTTGAAGATACAAAAAAATCAGGTTACGAAGGCCGCTTCGGAACGGATTAATTTCGTATCCTGAGGCACTACTGTAATTAATATGCAAACCCACTTTTTGTGATAGCCTTGATAGCCACCTTTCCACTTTGTGTTAAGGGCTGGCGGCAAGGGTATGCCAACATCTTTATTAGTACATATTTTTGCCCTTTAACGTTAGGACGAGACATGTATTCATCCGAAATTTACGCTCATGCTTTGGAAATTACCGAGGGGAACTTTGGAGGTTTGTCTTTGTTTTCTTTCTGGTAATTCCTCTTCTGCTTCCTTTCGCTAGCTATCGGGCGTAGATATAGAGGCGTGTGATGTTGGCATTTGGGGGATCTCTCATTTCGGAGGGCGGTGCCCTTGGATGCAAGAGGAGTATCCTTATTATTTTAAATCATATTTTCTTTCTTTACAGGCTAACAGTGGTGATAGTGATTACAGCATTAGTTGGTTGGATATTTCTTCGTGTTGGTTATCCTAACCTTGGAATTGTACTGGTGACTCGTAGCATGCTGTGATATTGGTCCTCGAGTGTGTGTACTATTCCTCTGCTGGGAATCATATTCATTTACTACTGCTATCCTGGAGTTTCGTCACTGGACAAAGCCTTTCCCGCT
Organism: Macrobrachium nipponense; assembly: GCF_015104395.2. Classification (NCBI taxonomy): domain Eukaryota; kingdom Metazoa; phylum Arthropoda; class Malacostraca; order Decapoda; family Palaemonidae; genus Macrobrachium; species Macrobrachium nipponense. Next base: position 73,486,893 of record NC_087208.1, on the reverse strand, counting down.
GCCCTGTGATTATTAACTATTCCTGCTGGTAAATACAACTCATTCTGTAGAAGAAGTCTTGCAGAATTTGGAGAAGTCGAAGAGGAAGAGAGCTCGTCAAGTGTCGTCACCTTCCTCTTCGGAATCATCATATTGTTCCGACACGGCATACAAACCTTCGGTCCTTTTACAATAGGAAGGTACTAGCGGCAGCTGGATAGGTCGTAAGCTTTCGAACAAGGGGTTCGGTAGTTAACTGCTTGTCCCGACAGGCGCGCGCGTGCGACTGGGAGGTAAACAAACCACTTTTGCTTTCGGCCTGCTGGCGTGTAGACGTGTATCATCGCTCTCTGCCCGCTTCATCGTCGTTGCTTTCGCATGGTTGTGTTTTTCTTTTTCTATTTATCTAGTGAAACTGAATTGTAAGTACAATCATTTCATATTTTATTTCCTTTGAATTCAATTGTGAATTAAAAGGATCTTGGCGACGTTCACAGTGGCGGCAGACCCTTACCTACAGTATGAGTTCGTAAACCCTCCTCGGGAAAACGTTTTCTCCTGACGATACGTTTTCCCAGGCTCTTGAGAGGCCATCGCCGTAAGGCGATGGCTGCTCCTTTTCTTCTCCAACTGCTAGTTCCGCTGGGAAGGCGAGCCAGTATCCAATTCCTCCCCATTCCCTCTCTCCTTACGGCTACGAGGGAAAGGGGAGGGATCCTACAGAGATTTCTCGTAAGATCCCACGTTAGGGCGTGCTACCAGGGGGACCTTCGGGTCCTACCTGACGTAAGCCCCGGTCGTTGAGGAGGGATCCTGCCCCTTTCTCGATTTCTACGGGAATCGAGAGGACCACCAGCCGATATCGTTTGACGAATTCGGTGGGGTTTCGCAGAGTGCTTAGAATTCTACGGAATTTCTAGCGCACTCAGAGTGTTCGAGTTTTTTTACGATCTCCCAAACACTTAGGCGAGACCACTGTCCGAAGTGAGCGAGAATCCCCGATAATTGTTACACGATAATCGGGAACCTCACTTATGCTCGAATTCCTGTAATTCTAGCATTGGAAGAAGACTGCTGCTGAAAGAAGAGTATCTCACAGTAGGCGATTAACCTGGAATAGAGAAGAACGGACGGGAACTTCCAGTTTGGCTTGAACTATCGTCTTCGGTATTCTGTTCACCATTGAAGCTTTCCTTTGGGAAAGACTTCTCCTTCACTCTCTCGACTAGAGAACGAAGGCGGTCGATCTCCAATCCTTATTCTCATTCCTCGAGGGGAAAAGAATTTAGGATGGAGGTCGTGGTACAGAACCTACAAATATACTACGTATATTACCCTCGCGACATGATTCTTTTAACAGTTGAATTGTCCGGGGGGTAGGCGCATACCGTAGTTAACTCTACGGTTTGTGACCGAGACGAATTGTATCTTAATTGAACTGCAACTCGGGGTTGCCTGCAACCTCCCAGCAGTTTATCAGTTTCGATTTTAGATACTTGGTATTGTCACGACACCAAATCAGCTTTTGTATTTACCGAAATCCGTTTCGTTTAAATATAATTGCTCGAGCGTATTCTTTATGCTCGATGGTTCTAGCCGAACGCATTCCTTCGTGGAAGGGATTAACTGGCAACTCAGGATGACGAGTCACCGAGAGCTACTGCGTATTGAACTGCCTGATAGCAGCTCAGTATCAGCTAGGTCTCCGAGATGCACGGTCGGTTACGTCTCTCTCCCCTGGTTTGATTGACTACCGAACCGTATCTCTATCCAACAATCATGGACTTAGGTCTCTGATTAACGGGGATTCTCGCAATAATGAAGGACCATCTACTGCTGTGACGCTCGATTTCATCGCCTTCGACATTGCGAGAATTTTCAACAGAGATATCTCTTGGACTCTCATCTTTATGTTTTTACCGCACGGTAACAGAAGTCTGTACTAGTCTCCCGCTGCATCGCACTGCGATAATGCGAATGATTTTTGCAGACATCTGAGTTTGTCTTCAAAATATCTCGTATTCGTAGGTGTGTCAGAAGACATTGCCTACTCTCCGACCTGACAGCTCTACTTCCAAATGTTCAGCCCATGAGAAGCAGTTCTTCAGGCAGTATTTCCCTGTGTCTTCATTACTGGAAAGCGCTCCGCTTTTATTGCAACTACGATCCTCACCGGACAGCAATGAATAGCGGTTAGCGTTCTCAGTCTTTGTAGCACAGTTTCAGAATCTTGAGAATCCTTCTCTCGGTTCAGCTGTGAAGACGTAGGTTGCATTTTCTGTACACCTTCGTCTTCAACGACACATAGTGTTGTTTCTCCTTAGCTGAGAATCAAACTATACTTATGAGATATCTGCCATCAGGGAACCTCTGTCTCTAGAAGGCAATTGACTTTCGCCTGTTGGGCACATGCCTTAAGAGAATCATCACCACGCTGTCCGGCATTGGTGACGAACAAATACATTATTTGGTTGGTCTCGGCATAACCCTTTAAAGGCGAAGGTTTTAAGTGACTTACCTCGATGCTTGGACAACTGCCCTCCTACCGAACGCAGTCAGTCGGCAGCTGTCAGAGCGCCCGAGTCAGTTACGAACTACGCTGTTGACTTAGTTTGGTTGTTACAGAGCAATCATTACTTCGTTTTAATAGCTTGTCACAGTATCCATACCATCGACACCACCATTGAGTGTCGGTGTCCTATCCACTACCGAGAAGGAGAACTTCACTGCTAATGGGGATAGGAGAATGTGAGACACTTCGCTGCAGACGGATAGACCAGTATGGGTACAGGACATCAACCGAAGTCGAGAAGAGGGATAGGTCATACGACCATTCCCTTCTTTTCCTCTGAGGTAAATTGCATGACTTTTCCTGCGAAGTCAAGCATCCAGGGGATGGGGATTCGTGACGCTCGATTTCGTACCGACTTCGTAGCGAAGACTCAGAACCCTTCGGTTCCTGACGATCGGTTAGAGTCTTTCACAATCCCCTCCCTCTATGGACTTCACCGCCATTCGATGCGAAGGAGATGCTGCTTTGTCCTGTGAAAGCGCGACGCGCTTTCTGAAGAAACTCGACATCCCAGGCTGAGTGTTGAAGACTCTTCGTCAGCACCAAGATGACCTAGAAGTACACTCCCTCGAGTTACACAAGAAACTCCTCCGTGGCGCAGGTACTGAAGGCAGGGGTCTGGTACAACCAGACCACTGGCACCTCCTTCTACCTTTTCGGATATTGCCCACAGGTCCTTGGATCGTTTTTCCTTGGGACCCGTGGTGGCTGCTCAACACGTTGTGTAGCTAACCCAGACCCTAGCAGGCTGAACAGCATCGAGTCCTGGTGTGACTGTAAGAATAGATAAGTGAATGAGAGAGTGACTGGCTTCTCTTGCCTATCTTTTTCTCCCCCTCTACCTGTGGGTAAGAGGGATAACGGTCATCACCTTGCTGGATAAGACGAGATGCAGGTGAGCTACTCGACAGAGCCCCATCCTATCCCTTTCACTAGGGATGGGAGCGAATATCCACCACTTCCTCCTACAAGGGGGGGGAAGTGGATGCCAACAAGAGACAAACCATAACTTTATGTTGCCTCTTGCAAATAGGAACTTGTTCTTGTTTGCTGGTACGAAGAGATACGCTTGCCTCTCTCTTAGTACTTGGTCCAGAGGTCTGACCATTGATCCTGCGGTGCACACCCCGATCAATCGGACAGAGGCTTGGATCCCTCCCTTGCTCTTACGACCAGGGAGGCATTCCAAGGTTGGGCGAACACCAGTCTGTTCACAAAAGACTCAGATTCCTCCCAACAAGAAGTGAGTCTTCCTATTGTAAAAGGACCGAAGGTTTGTATGCCGTGTCGGAACAAATGACAATTTGTCCAAAATTGCATTTTCATACAATCAACTTACCTGTCAGATATATACATAGCTAAGACTCCGTCGTCCCCGACAGAAATTCAAATTTCGCGCCACTCGCTACAGGTAGGTCAGGTGATCTACGGCCTGCCCTGGGTGGCAGACTAGGAAACCATCCCCGTTTTCTATCATATTTTCTCTGTCGCCGGTGGTATCAACATTGTGTTATTACCTCCTGACTTGGATTCTTTTTTCAACATTTGATCAACGTTTTTTCGACTTTTGGTGACGTATTTGGATCGTGTTTTGGCATTCGCTACTGTGGACTGTTTTTGGAATAACTCTTTTGGATTTTTCTCAGGATGTCTGATTCTAATGTGAGTGTGAGAATGTGTGTGAATGTAGGCTGCAGGGTGAGGATACCGAAAAGCTTCGGTTGATCCTCACACTGTATGCCGTAAATGTAGGGGGGTTGCAGTGTTCTGCTACTAACACTTGTAAGGAATGCGAGAGTTTGAATGCAGAAGAATGGAAGACTTTGACTTCTTATTTGAAGAAGTTAGAGAGGGATAGAGTTAGAAGACTGAAAGGTGTGAATTCAAGGCCTATTGAGCCTTTAAATAATAATTCTAACCCTACTTCTGGAGAATCTCCCTATAAATCTCATTCTCAGAGTGTCTTTTCGGATTCGGCATCGGAAATCGCCAATCTGAAAGCGACGATTCGAGACATGAAGTCCAAGATGGCGGACTCGAAAGGTAAGGCTAGTGATAGTGAAAATTTTTAGTGAAGTAGAGCCACCCTATCAGTGTTGTGGAGGGGGCGTTTGATCGTCCCTGCGGCGCTCCCAGGCCTAGACCTCTTCAAGCTCACATGCCAGGAGGGAAGGAAAGTCGAAAGCCTTAAGGAGGTCGTGGGGAATCCCCAACGGTCAGAAACGTCCCTTCAGCTAGCTTTGCTTCATGGCAGCAGCTCAAAGGCGCTACGGAGCGTCCTTCGCGAGTGTTTCTCGTCCTCTCCCTCTCCCTCACCTAAACGAGGGTGGAAGGAGTCGACCTATCGAGACCGCTGAAAGCGTCATATGAAGCAAGACATTGATTCTAGCCCGGAGCGCTTCTCGGATGACGCCCCGTATGCTATTAGAAGGCGAAGGTGGCGTCAACGTCACCTGACGCTTATGAGGAAGGTACCCCATCATGCTTCTTCCCGAGTGATGACGAAGGGCGTCAGGCGCTAGACGTAGGAGAAGCGTCAGGAAGATCATTATGGCGGTGCAAGAACAACTATCATCTCTTGTGGGAGTTTAGCGCCCCGTCGGAAGGGACGTGACGCCTCCTATTAAGAAGTTCTCCCGTCTACCACCTGCTCGGAAGACGTCTTTTAGAAGTGAAGCGTCAAATCAAGAGGATCTTAGGACGTGACGCTCCGTCCAAGATTGTGACGCCGAGTAGGAAGCCCTTAGAAAGCGAAGCGTCTTCCGGTACGCGAAGCGTCTTCTAAACGTCAACAAGAGACGTCATACACATGACGTCTTCGTAAAGCGCGAGCGAAGCCGCAGGTTGTGACGCGTTCCAAAGTCGATCAGAATGGGAAAAAGGAAAGACTTTCATCCATTCCCTTAGCCCCTCTCCGATCAGGAGTTTGTCTCCCCCACGAAGAGGAACATTCTGAAAGGAGAACAGAACTCAGGATTATCACGAGTTCGAACGAAACTCGGAGGATGACGATCTTGGAAGAGAGGGCTTGTCCAACTATAAGGTGTTGACAAACCATGCTTCTGGAGGGAATACGGAGACGAGTTGACTCCGGCTGCTCCTCCTTCTCCGCGCTCGCTCTTTTCGAGCGAAGGCGAAGAAGACTTCGTCTTTCTGAAGATGAAGCCCACCATCTCGATGAAGCGGGCTTTACACGCCTTAGACGCCTGGATGAAGTCGAAGAAAAGACTTAACCAGGACAGTATTTTGCATGCCTCCAGCAAGGTTAGCTGGAAAAGAGCATATGGTACAAGACGGGGGAGGATATGGGTATCGCTCTCCCTTCTACTACAGAGGCAGACTTTTCAACGTAGTTTGACGCTTCAAGGCGTCCTAGTCTTAATTCTGCCCGCATAACTTGGAGTATTTCGGAACTGGATCATCTCCTCAAGGGACTTTTCCATGTATTGGAAGAGTATTCAACTTCTTAGATTGGTCCCTTGGGGTGATGTCCAAGAAAGCTCACGATTCGCAGGGAATCGAACCTGAAGCCCTGTTATGCATTTTGTCGTGCATCGACAAAGCAGTACAGGATGGATCTTTGGAAGTCTCTGCATTATTTGGAGCAGGTCTTTTGAAGAAAAGGACAGTGTATGGCGCCTTCTTAACAAAGGCAGTCTCGCATGCGCAGAGGGCAGCTCTGCTATATGCTCCTCTTTCGGACTATTTGTCCTTCTAAGTTAGTGAAGGACGTAGCTCACTCTTTAACTGAGAAGGCGACACAGGATCTTCTGACGCAGTCAGCTACGAAGAAGAAACCTGCTTTAGTGTCGGACAAGAAAGAACCTAGCACTTCTAGGCAGCCCTTTCGAGGTGGTCCGATCTCCAGACCTCCCGCAAGAAGGAAGGCTCCAGAGAGAAGAGTAGGTCCGCCTTTCGTCCCTTTAAAAAGGGAGGCAAATGAAACATTTTCTCCTCCAAACACCAGTAGGTGCCAGGCTCCTGGAATTCGTGGGAAGCCTGGACACGATAGACGCAGACGCGTCTTCACTAAAGATCTTAAGGAAGGGATATCGTATCCCTTTCCTGAATACTCCGCCCCTAACGTCTATACCAAGGGAACTATCAGCCAAGTACAAGGATCCTGTGCTGAGGGATACTCTTCGATCAATGGTGGAACAAATGTGGGACAAGAGTGCAGTAGAACTAGTACTGGATCAAAACTCCCCGGGGTTTACAATCGCCTTTTTCTAGTGGCGAAAGCCTCGGGAGGCTGGAGACCAGTACTAGACGTCAGCGCTCTGAACAAATTGTTCAGAAGGAGAAGTTCTCCATGGAGACTTCTGCTTCAGTCCTAGCGTCATTCGACGACAAGGATGGATGGTGTCTCTAGATCTCCAAGACGCCTACTTTCACGTCCCGATCCACCCTTCATCGAAGAAGTACCTCCGTTTCATGACGGGGGGAAGGATCTTTTCAGTTCAGAGCCTTGTGTTTCGGCCTGTCCACAGCTCCTCAGGCTTCACAAGCCTGATGAGGAATGTGGCGAGATTTCTTCATCTCAAAGGAGTGAATGTCTCGATGTACCATAGACGACTGGCTCATCAGGGCCAGATCGGAGAGGACAGTGTTTGGAGGACCTAAAGTTAACTCTAGATTTGACCAAGGCCGTTGGGATTGGGATTGCCTGAACCTCGAGAAGTCTCAGATGACCCCCAGACAAGACCTAGTCTATCTGGGGATTCGGATGGATTCTCGGGGTTTTTCGAGTTTTCTTTTTTTTTTTTTTCCTTCGCAAGAGAGAACCGAAAAAGGTTTGAGGATAATCTCTCTCTTCTTAGAGAAACAGCAACGTCAGTGAGGGAATGGTTGAGCCTTCTGGGGACGCTTTCCTCGCTGGAACAATTCTTCCCTCTCGGAAGACTTCATATCCGTCCACTTCAATTCTTCCTCAAGAAGTCTTGGAGCTGGAAAAACGGACAACTGTCGGACGTTTTCATTCCAGTGGAGGTAAAGGCACACCTACAGTGGTGGTTGCTGCCTCTGGAAGAGAACAAAGGGGTCTCTCTAAGATCAAAGAACCCAGACCTAGTGTTGTTCTCCGACGCGTCGGAGACGGGTTGGGGAGTGCAGCGCGACATTAGGCTCGGAGGAAGTGTCAGGCACCTGGGAACCAGCACAGGTGTCCCTGGCACATATAAATTGCAAAGAGCTCTTCGCCGTTCACCTGGCTTTGAAGAGCCTAGAACCTCTGGTGAGAGACAAGGTAGTACAAGTAAACGTGGACAACACCACCGCACTTGCCTACATTCGGAAACAGGGATGGGACTCACTCCTCGTTCCTTTACGAACTCACGAGGGACCTATTACTTTGGAAGTCTCACAGGAGGCACATCTACCTGCTGACAAGGTTCGTACAGGGAGTAAGGAATGTGAGGGCGGACAGGCTCAGCAGGAGGAACCAGGTCCTTCATACAGAATGGACTCTGCACGAGGAAGTATGTCGCGACCTCTGGTCTCTGTGGGGAACTCCTCACGTGGATCTATTCGCAACATACATTTCAAAAAGGCTCCCAGTGTTTTGCTCGGTCGTGGAAGACCCAAGAGCAATTATGGTAGACTCTTCCTGCTAAACTGGTCTCGAGTGGACGTGTACGCTTTTCCCCCATTCAAAATCCGGGGTTAGTATTGAAAAAGTTGTTTGTGGCGTCAAAAGAGACGAGGATGACTTTAATAGCCCCCTTTTGGCCGGCCCAGGAATGGTTCACGGAGGTGGTAGTGGATCGTAGACTTTCCAAGATCCCTACCAGGAAGGACGGATCTTCTCAAACAAACCACAACTTCAAGAGTACCATCAAAACCTCCCCGCTCTCGCTCTGACTGCTTTCGACTATCGAAAGACTTGTCAGAGCGAGAGGCTTTTCTCGCGAAGTGGCAAGCGCGATCGCGAGAGCTCGCAGAACCTCCACTTCGAAAGTATTACCAGTAGCAAGTGGGTGGGAGGTCTTTAGAAGGTGGTGTAGAGCCAAGAAGTTGTCCTCCTCCTCTACCTCTATCAGCGGAAATTGCTGATTTCTTGCTATTCCTGAGAGTAAAATCGCATCTAGCCGTATCCACAATAAAGGGATACAGGAGTATGCTCTCGGCTGTATTCAGGAACAGAGGTTTAGATCTGGCAAATAACAAAGATCTCCACGATCTCATAAGATCTTTTGAGACGTCAAAGTCTAAAGAGCCAGTACCTCCGAACTGGAATTTGACGTTTACGTAGTCCTCAAATATCTGTCTTCGGATAGATTTGAACCTCCTCATCAGGCCTCATTTAGAGACGTAACTAGAAAATGCCTATTTCTTTTATCGTTAGCAACGGCAAAAAGAATTAGTGAGTTACAAGCTCTGCAGGATAAGTAGGATTCAAGGAAGACTCGGCGATTTTTGCTCGTTTAAACTCGTTTTTTTAGCGAAAAACGAGAATCCCCACGAATCCCTGGCCTAGGTCATTCGAAATCAAAAGGAATGTCTAGTCTCGTAGGCAGAGAAGCAGAGAGGTCTCTATGCCCTGTTAGAGCTCTGAAGTTCTATCTTCAGAGGAAACGTCAGTTGGGAGGCTCTAGACAAGGTCTTTGGTGCGCTGGTCAAAGACCCCACAAGACTGATGTCAAAGAAACGCTCTAGCGTTCTTTGTAAGGAACGTCATTACGGACGCTACAGGGGTCACTGGTCCTGTCCGGACGAACAATTATTTTCAACTTCTGAGAGTAAAAGCTCATGAAGTACGAGCGGTTTGCGACGTCTCTCTCGTTTTATAAGAAATAGTCACTTAAAATTAAAAACATATTAGATACGACATATTGGAGATGCAACTCGGTATTTGCATCTCATTACTTGAAAGACGTGCGTGCGTGTGACGTATGAGAAGTGCTTTTCTCTAGGTCCTATAGTATCGGCAGATACGATTCTGGGTACGGGAGCCGACACCAACAATTAGATGTATATACTGTTCTTCTGTTTGGATATGGTCGAGAATCTCTTCGAACAATGGAGGATTCAGGCTCGCACGGGCGCCGTCTATGTTGTTCATAAGAGAATTCTCGTCATATCCAATTAGTTGAGTATAATTTTTTTTTTTTTTTGAAAAATTATGTATGTGTGCGTAGTGGTTTTTGAGTTACGGTTGTTGTGACGAGTTCGGGGATAACTCGTAACAATCCTTAGTTCTAACACATGGTTAGGATCAGGTGGTCGGGATTGGTTGTGTGCTCCTTCATAAGGTGTATTGTCATATAAGTGGATCAGCACCCATTGACAAAGTCCTTTTAGGCTCTGCTGAGTAATGTGGGTAAGACCCCATCGGCAGACCCACAAGAACTCTTGGCCATAGATCACATATCTCGCTAAAGTTTCTTGAGGTGATGCAGACTACTGGGAAACAAACACCCACCAAGTCTACACCTATCAGGTAGGAACCAAGGTTTTATTTATACCTACAACATATGTTGTTTACCTGTCTATTCCATATAGTAGCTGTCTCTTACCCTCACCGAAGGGTGCCAATCAGCTATGTATATATCTGACAGGTAAGTTGATTGTATGAAAATGATATTGTTATGTTACAATAAAGTTTCATACATACTTACCTGGCAGATATATACAATAAAGGCCCACCCAGCCTCCCGCAGGAGACAGGTGGAAGAGAGAAAATATGATAGAAAACGGGGATGGTTCCTAGTCCTGCCACCCAGGGCAGGCCGGTAGATCACCTGACCTACCTGTAGCGAGTGGCGCGAAATTTGAATTTCAATGTCTGGACGACGGAGTCTTAGCTATGTATATATCTGCCAGGTAAGTATGTATGAAACTTTATTGTAACATAACAATATCATTTTTTCCTAGCTATACAAACCTGAGGTCCTTTTACACATAGTCCCACCTCAGCCACCCCTCACTCTGCAGTTTTTGCTTGGGCCAAAAGCAAAAGTGATTTGTTTACCTCCAGTCGCGCGTGCGCGCCTGTCGGACAAGCAGTTAACTACCGAACCCCTTGTTCGAAAGCTTACGACCTATCCAGCTGCCGCTAGTACCTTCCTATTGTAAAGGACCTCAGGTTTGTATAGTTAGGAAAAATGCAATTTTGGACAAATTGTCATTTTTTCATCAGCCTCCATCCCTTCGACTTCTAAGGCTCCCTGCTGAAGAGGAGAAGGTAGTATTCTTCCCCACTAAGAAGTACTCATCAAGGGACCTTCTAAGGGTCTGTCTCCTCAAAACTGAGGAGGCAGTTGGGTCTTTAAGGGTCTGTCTCCTCAAACTGAGGAGGCAGTTGGGTCTTCTGCTGGCTCTCCCATTCCTTCGGGAATGGGAACTGTCACGCTGTCCCTAGGGCCTAGCGTGTCAGGAGCTGTAGAAGTGCAAACTCTTTGGTTCGCACTAATGCTGCCTGATCCTACTGGTTCTGCCCCTAAGACTAGTTCCGTGTTGGGCGTCATTCACGTGCCACGAGTGCACAATATAAATCTTCAGATTCGCGTGCATCCAGAGTCGGTGACACTGAGTCTGCTCACTCTCACGACTTGGGCACAGAGTGGAAGAAAGGAGTGAGTCACTCGAGTGACGCACGCCTTGCCAGTAATCACTCTCGCTGTGATTGCTCGGTTCCCTGGGTTGATGTGACGGTCCCACTGGATCATGCACGCAGAGACCGGTAGGGGCTCCCCCATTCGGTCCTCTTGAGAGGTTTCGGCCTCGACGAGGACTTGGACATGTCGGAGGAAGGTACTGGCTCTCTCCAGTCAGGTGCATGCTTAGCCCCACCCAGACGACGGTCATGTTCACATGACCGACTGGTCTTGGTGGCAGCAAACGTTTCACCTGCTGTGCGAGGGTATCATAACCTTCCTTGGGAAAACGTTTGCACCAGACGATAACGCTTTCCTAGACTCGCGTCGCAGCCATCTCCGCAGGTTGATGACTGACTAGTTCCGCTAGCAAGGCAAGCGAGAGCGTCCAGTCTTCCTCACCTATTCCCTCTACTTCCTATGGCTATGCTAGTAGGGGCAAGGTGAATAGGAGGGATCCTGCAGAGTGCTCTCCATAGGATTTGGCGATGGGGGACTACATTCCTGGAGGGACCTTAGGGTCCTACCGGTCTTTGAGGAAGATCATCTCTCCTCCTGCTAAGAAGTTTTGTTATGAGTCATCTAGGGATCTGCTTTGCTCTTTGGAGGAAGCAGAAGGTTCTCTCGTTGGCTCTTCCTCACCTGCGGGTGGAGGTACTGGTCTGCAGGCCCCCTTTAGGCCTGCGGAACTGTGAGCCAAGGGAGTGGGTACCTTGGTAACTGCTCCCTCCACTAGTTTGAAGATGAATGCTTCTAAGACTAGTTCTGTCAGGGCCTTAGTCTGACCAAGATGCCTTGAATTTACAAGCCTCTTTGGAGGCTCACACATCCCAATCTGTTAACGGAGGTTCCTCTCTCCATACTAGTGAAGGCACAGGGCAAGAGAAAGGGAAGAGACACTCAGGTGCCTCATTTCCTCCTGCCAGTGCTTCTACTGGTACTTGGACAGAGGGCCACACCAGTGCCTCGTTGTCTAGCCAACACCT
>NC_087208.1:73458676-73474262 GCF_015104395.2 Macrobrachium nipponense | reverse complement strand
CCACTGATGAGAACTTCTGTCTTGCCATCACAGGGACCTCAGTCTCTAGAAGGTAATTGACTATCGTCTGATGTGCGCATACCTTGAGAAAAACATCATCTCATCTCCCAACATCAGTGGCGAACAAGATAGACAATTTGTATGGTTGTTCTCAGCATAACCCTTCAAAAGGCAGGTGTCATGTTGTGACTATGTCTTGGATGCGTGAAGCACAGTCAGTCAGCATCTGTTGACGAGTTCAAGTCCGTCATGAGCTATGCTGTGGACTTTGCATTGGTTGATCCAGATCAGTCATTACGTTGTCCTATTGGCGTGTTACTGTACCCATAAAGTCGACACCCGTCATTGAGTGTCGGTGTCTTTATCCGATGCAGACTGCCATTGCAGAAGTGTTCAATGACACGTCTTTCTCCGAGTCTTACAAGACTTTGAGAGACTTCTCTGCAGTTGGATAGTCCAGTGAATGTGGGTACATTTCATCACTGAAGAATATGTTGGAAGGAAGATAGATGAGGTCTGTTTGCGACCATATTTATATCTTTCTTCTTCGGGTCTGCCCACAGGTCCTTGGAACCTCCTTTCCTTGGACCGGTGGTGGATGCTTGCAGGTTGTTTGCTTACCCAGCTCCTTCAAGAGGACAAGTTACATCTCGCCTAAAGTGTGCGGTTCTAGAGGTAAGAAGGATGCAAGAGTGAGTGGCCTCTCCACCTTCCCCACCTCGTCCTTCCACTCCTTTTCCTTCGGGTTGAGGGTAGGACTCGAACTTACACTGGCTGGTCGGGCGATTGATGCGGTAAGCTTACACATAGAGCTTCCTTTGTATTTTTCTTATCAGAATTATAGAAGCAATCCCGCTCCTTCCTCTAGCAAGCGGAGGAAGGAGACTGGCAATAATGCAAACCCTTCCCAGAACTTTGCATTAATGCCTCCGACTCTAAATATTCTTCCCAGCCCATTTTTGGATGAGTTACGATTCCTCACTCATTTCGAAAAGGGCCAGAAGTCTGACTCTTGATCATGCAGCTCTTATACTCCGATCAAGTTGTCAGAGGCAGGGCGCTCCTCGCTCTTACAACCAGGAGGAATAGCCCAGGTGTGCAGAACTCCAGTCAGTTCTAGAGGCTGACTCATATTCCTCCCACTAATCAGTGAGTCTTCCTCATGTAAAGGACCAAGGGGTTGTATATCGTGTAGGAACAAATCACAATTTTTGAAAGTAAATTGTATTTTTCCTAACTATACAAACCTGAGGGGTGGTACTGGGGTTGGTACCAGTACACTGGGGGTTCAGAGAACCCTGGGTAGTGCATGCACTTGCACACTCGCCAACAGGTGTGTGAAATTCCAAGGATTAGATGCATGAGTGAGACTGTAGGCTATGTTGCTGGAGTGTATAGAAGGCAAGTAAGAGTTCAGGAGTAAATGGAATGAATGGACCACAGAATCAGGGAAATGGAGCATGATGAGGGTTCAGTGGGGGTGAATCCTCAGTTGTTGAGCAGGGGCATCATTTCAGATTTTTGTTGGGGGGCCAGAGACAGTTTTGGCGAGCAAAGCTGCAGTGTGGGTATATAACGCCACACTGCAGAAGAGTATAGGTATGTCTCCTTGTAAATATGTGTTGAATTTTGAAAGGATTGTCAGGCCACGGTTGGGTCTGTCAGAAAGTGATCGGGATTTGTGGAAGAAAGTGAGTGAAAGGTTTGAAAGTTTTAAGATTAGGGATAAAGTTATGAAAGAGGTGGTTGAGATAGGAAGAATGAATGTGAATAAGGTAAGGCAGAAATTTGAAGGGCCTTTTGAGATTTTGGAAGTGGGACAGTGGATTGAGTTATGTTTTGGGGGAATTGCGAGTAGGTTGGGGAATGGATGAGGTTAGGGCACACCATAACCAGCTCCGTAAGTGGAGGGTAAATAATTATGAGCCGAGTGTCAGTGAACAAGTGGGTCTGGGAGATCAACAGTTAGTGTTGGTTGAGTATGGAAGAAAGCAGCAGAGTGTAGAGAAAGGAGTGGAAGGGAAAAGTGTGAACAGCATGGTGAGGGGGTTAGTGGTAGACTGAGAGAATGTTTGAGGGTCTTCAAGCAAGATCCAGGGGGCCTGCATCCGAGCAGCATCCTTGGGTGTTGCAAAAGGCAATTTAGTGTGGATGTTGCGAGTGTAAGGAGACATTGTCAAATGTACCAGGGGAGGTAATATGGAGGAGTGATAATGGTAGTTTATATTTGACAACATCTGCGAGGGTTGTGTGAAAGATAGAGATAGAAATTGGTGGAGGAATGAATGGGAGTGGTTGAATGGCAGTCGTAAGCGTGTCTGTTGTTGCGCTCTGTTGTGAATATCAATGGCAGTAGTGAGTTACGAGAGTCATAAGTAGTGAGGAAGTCATTGAAGTCATAGAGTTGGTTTTGGCAGTGGTCTTATCCGTTGATGGTCAGTTGATGTTGTATTGTTTGATTGATTTTGATGTAAAGTAGTTGTGCATGTGTCTGTATGACTGAGTGGCAGTTGAGGACAGTGTTGGTGTTGGCGGGTTGTTGTGCTGGATTGAGTTGCATGGTTGTCATGTTATTTTGAGCTGTTGGTGTTCGACAAATCACTGCACAAAGAAACACCAACAGCTCGAAACAACACAACAGCTACACAACTCAACCCACCAACACTGTCCCCAACCGCTACCCACAGACGCCAAAATGTGCAACCAACCTCTTTAACTTCACCACAACCAGACAGACACACACACAACAACTTTACAACATCAAAATCAATCAAATAACACAACATCAACTGACCATCAATGGATAAGACCGCTACCAAAACCAACTCTATGACTTCAATGACTTCCTTACGACTCTTGTAACACATTACTGCCACTGATATAAACAATAGAGTGCCACAATAGACACAAGCTTATGACCACCATTCATCCACTCCCATTTATTCCTCCACCAATCTCTCTCTCTCTCTCTCTCTCTCTCTCTCTCTCTCTCATGCAACCCTCGGAGACGTTGTCAAATTTAAACTACCATTATCACTCCTCCATAAAGCGAGCCTAATCAACTTGAGGTTTTTTCATTTTGAGTTATTTTATGTGCTTTTTAAAGCCACATAAGCAAGGTATTTCAGTAAAAAATTATATACTCCCACTACTGTTTGTTTATCTCATTATCACTGGTAGCTAGTAGACAGACAAGGATCAAGAAACGTAATATTGCCGAGAAATTTCATATATTTATGATTGCACATTTAATCAGAGGGGGCCAGGTTGAGGCTTTGGGAGGGCAACTTGAGTCTTGGGGGGGCAGTTGCCTCCACAGCCCCCCAACTGACGCCCTGTTGTTGAGAGTGTGCAAGTGATAAATGTGAGACAATAAGGTAGTGGTACACCCGAGGGAGGATATGATAGAATTGAAGGGGGACAGTTAGATAGCCTAGAGTGAAGGCAGTAACTTAAATTTGGGAGATCGGTAGTGTGAGTGAAGATGAGAAGTGAGGTAGAAGTGTATGCTGTTGAGGATGTGGAGATCCCAAGGGAAAAAGGTAAGATAAGTGTGAATGTTGGATGGCAGTTGTACTTGGGAATCTGTACAAATGATAAGTACTGTATATATTTGTTTTGAATGAGGATAAAGCCAATTACAAGGTAAAACAAATCCTGCATGATACGATGGGATACTGGACAGGGAGAATCCTATTGTTTACTGCCAGGTAAATACTGATGTGAAAAATGACAAATTTTAAATCTATTTGTAATCTTCATGACAAAAATCCTTGGTCTTAATGTAAGGGGAGATTCCCCCAGGCACAATCTTCTTTGTCAACCACACATCAAGAGGTTTAACCAATTGGTAGGGTCCTTAACTCTTCATGGCTGGAGACTATCCATTATCTCCTACAAGCAAAAGGCTTTTCTCACAGAGCAGCATCAATCAGTGCAATGTAGGCATTATGTAAGGTTCATTGTAGCATGCTTTTGGCCCATAGCTGTTATGGAGGAGTAATGATGGTAGTTTAAATTTGACAACGTCTCTGAGGGTTGCATGAAAGAGAGAGAGCAAAATTGGTGGAGGAATAAATGGGAGTGGTTTAATGGCGGTCGTAAGCATGTGTGTGTTGTGGCGATCGACGAGAATATCAGTGGCAAGTGTCGGTTACGAGAGTCGAGAGAAGTGAGGAGGTCTGTAATGAGAGCCTGTGCTGGAGACTCAGGTTTTTGGCAGCAGTCTTAAATATTATTGATGGTCAGTTATTTTGTGTGTTGTGAAGTTGTTGTTTGTAATATTGGTGATGTTGTATGTTTGAAGGTTGTTGTGCCTGTGTTGTTGAGTTTGTTGTGCTTGTGAGTTCTTTTGTGTAGATGAGTTGTTGAGCGTTGTTGTTGTGGTTCTTTGATGTTGTAGGCAGTTTGTTGACTTGTATAGTTATTGAATTGTTGTGTGGTTGTGTTATGACGGCTAACCTAGCCTAGCTATATCCAGTGGACAGCACAGCACCGCCTCACCCAGTGCGTGTGGTAAGTCCAAGTGTGGTTTTGAGAGTTTTTTTTTTGGTTTTTGCTTGTAATCCCGCCACATTATTTATTGGCACCCAACGTTGGGCTGCAGGACGGTTGGTGTGATGGGTTGTATGATTGGAGAAGGAAAATGAGTAGGAAGGTTTAGCTGAAGTGAAGAGAATGAAGGAGTTGAGGTTGGAGAGAGAAGTGAGGATGATTGGAAGTAGAGAATGAGAGGTTGAGGGTAGAGTGAGAGGAGCTGAAGAGCGAGTTAGAGGAATGCTAAGGAGTGCGAAAGTGGAAATGAAAGAAGAGAGAATGGTTGAGAAAATGGACGAAAAATTCGGAGTAATGATGAATGCAGTGCAGGAGATGATGAAGGGATTCATTGGAGAGGGAGCAGTAGGAGGTTGGCCCTCTGGGTCTTTTGATGGGCCAGGAGCAATTAAACCTGAGTACAAGACTAAGAAGAGCGCCTCAGTTGCGTGGTTGGTATGGTGTTTTTGCCCCACCTCAGTGGTTGCGGGTTCGATTCTCGGCCATTCCATTGAGGAGTGAGAGATGTGTATTTCTGGTGATAGAAGTTCACTCTCGACGTGGTTCGGAAGTCACGTAAAGCCGTTGGTCCCGTTGCTGAATAACCACTGGTTCCATGCAACGTAAAAACACCATATAAACAAACAAACAAGACTAAGAAGGGGGGCTGAGAAAAAAGAAGGCTAGTAAGGATGACAGACAGGATGAGACTAGGACTGAATACCTTGGGGAAAGGGCTGAGAGTGATTTGGGTAGCAGTGAGTGGAAACAGGTAGGTAGAAAGAAGAAGGGTAAGAAGAGAGTAGTCAAGAGCATGGGTGTTAGTTTGGAAGTTGATTTGTTGTATTCGGAAGAGGTTAAGAGGGATCAGAATAGAAGTAGTGAAAGTGAGAATGAGTAGGAAATACGAAAGGCTGTGTATATGAAAGAGGTACCCTGATGTGCACAATACGAGGAATATGGTAGTAGGGACATAGGGGATTTTTTAAGGAATATGAGAAGTATTGTGTGGCTAAGTATGGGGATAACAAGACAGTTAGGTAACTTCTTGACAGGATTTTTGTTGAGTATGCATGGGGTAATGATGAGAGTAGGGAATGGGCCGTATGAGAGTGTGAAAGCCAGGATTGTAGAACAGGCGAAGGGGATAAAGAGTAGTGTTTGATATAGAAGAAAGCATGATTTTGAAGAGGCAAGAACGAATGTTGGTGTGTCATGGTCAATGTATGTGTGCAGGTTGTAAACATTAGCTATGAAAAAGTTTGAGGACGAAGGGATAGATGAGTGTAAAGAGTTAGTGAGGAAGTTGTTGGGAACTGTACCTGAGAGTGTGTGCAAGTTTATAAATCAGAAATGTAAGGAGAAAATTTGATGGACGAATGAGTGGTTAATGTGGAATGATATTTTAGAGATAGCTGGGGATTACAAGCTAGATAGGTGTATGAAAGAGAGTAGAAGTGTTGGCGTCAGGACCGAAGTAAATGAGGGTATGTCTGAGTTTAAGAGCTTTAGGGAGGCAATTTTAGAAGGGCCAAGGCAAATGGCAGAGCAAGCGGTTGATAGGAGCATTAGAGCGAGTAATGCAAGTATGGTGAAACGTGCGAGAGATAGGAGTGCAAGTGTCGGAAGGTTAGGGCCAGTTAGCTGTGAGCGAGGGCAGAAGTGTTATAGATGTGGGAAGCTAGGACACAAGAAGAGTGAGTGTCAGTGGGCGTTGGGAGCATATTTTGGGTGTGGGCAAACAGGTCATTTAGTGAGTGAGTGTAAGAAAGATAGGGATATTAAATGTTACAGGTGTGGACAGGTAGGGCATGTAGCTAATGGATGTGACGGTACCCGTATGAATGTGGTTTGCGGCAACTGTGGAAAGAATGGACACTATGCTGGCATGTGTAAAGAACAGCATGCAAAGTGTGCTGAATGTGGAATGGAAGGTCATGTGGCGAGTGTGTGTAGGCGAAAGAGGATGAGTCACCCTGGGAATTCAGGAAGCTAAGTGTTAAGGGGATTCAGTTGGGTGGGTCCTCTAGTTTGATTGAATGGCTGAGGGTGAATAAGTATGAGCCGAGTGTCAGTGAACAAATGGGTCTGGGAGATCGACAGTTAGTGTTGGTTGAGTATGGAAGAAAGCGGAAGAGTGTAGAGAAAGGAGGTGGAAGGAAGAAGCGCGAGCAGCATGATCAAGGTGTTAGTCATAGGGTGCAAATGGTTGGTAAAGTGTATTACGGATGACTTTGAGGGAATGAATGATACTTATAGCATATGTGGGTTTGAATTAACAGGGATAAGTGAGACTTCAGTGGGTAGGAAACCTAGTAATAAGGAGGTAATTGATAGTATTGCTAAGTCTTTGCAAGAGTTTGACAGAAGTATGGATGAACTGAGTAGTTTGGTAGCAGAAATAGGGGAGATGTTGATGAAGTAGTGAATGAGATTTAGGAGGATAGTGAGGAAGATAATGGGAATTTAAATGAAAGTGGTTTGGAAGAAGTGAATGGTGATGTAACTAAGAAAATGTATGAGGCTCCTCAAATAAGAACCAAGGGGCCTGCATCTGAGCATCCTTGGGTGTTGCAAAAGGAGATTTAGTGTGGATGTTGCAAGTATAAAGAGACATTGTCAAATGTAAGGGGGGAGGTAATATGGAGGAGTGATGCTGGTAGTTTAAAATTGACAATGTCTCCGAGGGTTGCGTGAAAGAGAGAGAGAGAGAGAGCAAAATTGGTGGAGGAATAAATGTAAGTGGTTTGATGGCGGTCGTAAGCGTGTGTCTGTTGTAGCGATCGCTGAGTATATCAGAGTCAGGAGAAGTGAGGGGGTCTGTGATAGAGCCTGTGCTGGAGACTCAGTTTTTAGGCATCAGTCTTAAATATTATTGTTGATCAATTATTTTTTGTTTTGAAATTGTTGTTTGAAATATTGTTGATGTTGTATGTTTGAAGGTTGTTGTGCCTGTGTGCCTGTGTTGTTGATTTTGTTGTGCTAGTGAGTTCTATTGCGGTAGATGAGTTGTTGAGTGTTGTTGTTGTGGTTCCTTGATGTAGGCGGTGTGTTGACTTGCCTTGTTATTGTTTTTTGGTGTTGATAGTGATTATTAGTGCTGTGGTCTTTTGTTGTATAGTTATTGAATTGTTGTGTGGTTGTTGTCTTTGTTTGGTTGTTTGTGTATTGTGTTACGATGGCTAGCCTAGCCTAGCTATACCCAGTGGACAGCACAGCAGCTCCCCACCCTGAGTTTGTGGTAAGTACAAGTGTGGTTTTGAGAGTTTTTTGGTTTTTGCTTGTAATCCTGCCACACTGTATCCCCTTTTGTTCCTTTTACTGTAACTCCTTTCATATTCTCTTTCTTCCATCTTACTTTCCACCCACTCCTAACAATTGATTCATAGTGCAACTGCAAGGTTTTCCTCCGGTTACACTTTTCATATCTTTTACTGTCAGTAATGCGAAGAGGTGATTAAATCAAGTCTGAGGGAAGTGAATTTTTGTATATATGAGAAGATTTGTGGAATGAAAGTAGTGGCTGACATGAATGGGAATTAATATTGTGGTTTGGATGATACTGGTGGATGCTATTGTAGTTAGGGAGATGGAAGAGTGTACTTGGAATGTTGAGCATAGTTGTGGCAATGTGGTTTTGCATGGACTGGGCAAAGGACTTTTGTAGTGTGGGAAGAGGTCATTTGTTTGCGTGTAGGTGAGAGTTAGGAGACGTTAAGCATGAGTTTGTGGTTGTCAGTAATAAACAAGAGCGCTTTTGTTTTTTTTTATTGGGGTGCAATTTTTAAGAAAGAATGATGTTGCAAGTTGACTTGGGGTTTGAAGTGTTACAGAAAGATGGGTGTGTGATCTCAAGCATGCAATGAACGAGTGTATATAGTACATTTCATTGGGGTGATAGGCGAGACAGATTCGTTCATTTTGGAGGATATTAATGAGATGCAAACGGTTTCCCTTGTGATACGAGAACTGTGTGAGGATGTGCATTGTAGGGTTTCTGTAAGTGATGGGGAAGGGGGTTTTTAATGTTATGACAGTTTTGAAGATTTAATTATAAGTTTGTGTGGTACCAGGGAATCATTTATTTTCTTAGGAAGATAGCAGGTGAGAATAGGAAATTCCCCGGCATTTGCAGTTTTCGGGACAATAGGTATATGCAAAGTTGTGCATGATAGGTATGGGTAAATGAGGAAGTTTAAGCAAATAGAGTGCATGAAAGAATGCATATTTAGCCTATGGTTGGTTTGGATTTGTACAGATGTGGCAACTATTTACACAGCATGTTAGAAGGGTAAATATCAGTAAGTATATGCAAGCCCTCCTATTTTGTAGTTCAGTATGAAAGAGCAGTTTGCAGTCATTGCCTATGAGTGAGAGTGGGGTGGGACTGGTTGTTATGGTAGATCACCTAAGCAAGTCTGCTTATTCAATAACGATAAGGAATAAAAGATATGAGACTTGTTGCAAAAAGTGATGGATCTCCCTTTTAGCGACAAACCTGCCACAATGTCAGGTTAATTTGAGTAAGAAGAATCAATGAAGAGTGCAGGTGACTACATGACTTCTGTCATGGATATATAAAAATGTAGCGAATCCTTACAAAACTATGTGGAGGAGGAAAGTGAATAAACCTGTCATGAGTTTTATATTTTTTTTTTAGAAAACTGCAATGCAAAATTAAACATTTAGTGTGTATAAGATAAAAACAAAGGAAGCACACTTAGGAAAAAGCATCGCCTACAGAAGAATCCCTCAAGCTAACTTGAATTGTAGTGCATAATGTAAAATTAGAGTTTGTCATCTACCTTAAAGCAAATTGCTAAATCTTGTACTTAATGAATAAAGATGAGACGCAATAGAGGAATGCGTCGATTGTTCTAGAATTGTTTCGCCACGATTTTACAAAGCATTCCTTTCCCAGGTATCAACCAGTGCAACAGATCTTCTCCTCACCACACAGCTAGAGTCGTTGCTTTGCTACCTAATTGTGTCATGTTATAGTGTAAGTTTATCGCGGGGTATCCCCCACATCGTGTGAATAATGAAGCATATTTAGGGTTTATATTAACAAACATAAAGTGTGCCATCCGATTATGTGTGTTTTGTATTAGATTTCTTTACATTTTGATTTGTTGGTCAGCCTCAATGACATAGAATCTGCAATAGCCACGTACCATGTTAGTCCATCGAATTGTCGTGTTAAATGTTCCCTGTGGCTTTCTTGCGTATAGTTAACTTGTAAATAATGTGTGGGAAAATTTTTTGAGTTTAAATTAGTTTATTTTTGTAATAAAATTGTACAAAGTTTTAAACCTTACTTCCTCATTCCCTCCACCGGGTTGTAGAGTCAAGTTTTTCAGACCTAGTTATTGCCCAGACCACCAGGCTAGAACCTAAGTAAAACACGAAAAATTCACGACAAGACTATTGCAAGTGCTGTGAGTAAATTACAAAATGTGTGTAAGTAAGCCAAGGAAATTGATGAGGAATAATAGTCCTGATTTCAGTAGAAGAGTGTTTTAAAGTATGTTGAAAGATGTGGGATAAAGCACATATACTTGACACCGATACCAAATGTGAATGGGTTAGCTGGGAGAGCAATAGATTCAAATTCAAAATTTTATTCGTATGAATACAATTGGTAAACATGTAAAGAAAATAAGCATGGGTAAAAAATAACTTATCCCCTTTGTCTTACAACCTGATAAAATCAGCTGAAATTTATCTTTCAGTTGTACAAAACTTGTTACATGAACTAAAATATTCTTTACAGTCCAGGAATTTAGAGGAAGTAGCTAGTCCAATAATTAGTAAGGGAATTTTAGAACAGCTAGATATCAGATAGGTCAGGACAGTAGTGATAAGTAGGAAGTAGTAGTACAATAAGAAGTAAGTGTAATGGTTTGGATAGTAGTATGGATAAAAATGATTCTGATTGATTAACAGTATATTTAGACAAATTTATAGCCCATGACAATACTGTAAGGACAATGCTTTTTCTAATTATTTTCATTGTATTTCATCATCAAGCTGCATTGTTCCTTTAACCATTCTATAGAGTATTTTGTGGCCTTTCCGCCAATGTATAACTCATGTAATTTCATTAGTTGTATGTCTTATTATCTTTAAATGTATGTTTCCGAGAAAACACAAATTGGCTGTCACCGACCCAGTTTTCTCTCTCTCGTGGGTCGGACACTACATATCCATCCGCACACTGAGGTTATAAACATCCCTTTACCTGTAATAAAATTAGTACTGCTCTACCTGCCTCTTTGTCTATTCCTCACGACTGGTGACCTCCTGGAGCCAGTGACACAGCAGTTTAGGCCCAGTCTTTAATGGACTAATTACAGCCGCTCACCTTCAGAGACCTTTAACGGATTTACAACGGCACCTCAGTCTAGGCCTCTGAAAGTTCCCTCCGTGGAACACCAACGCCTCTAACGGACTTAATACGGCATACTTTCCCCAAAGGGTTCAGGCGTTTCACAAACGGTTTGGCCTGCCATTCACGACTCCCGTCGACCATTTGAGTATGATAGACAATGCAAGGCTCCACCAAAGCAGACAGTTCATCAAGAGCCACCCCGACTCCATCAGTGTCCACCATGACCTCGCGCACAGCTGCCGCTCAAGCCGTCAGGTTGCCCCCTTTTCACAGCGGATGACCCTCCCGCATGGCTCTACTGATCAGAGGGCCAGTTCAGAATCGCGTGACTCTCAGATGAGGTGCTCAAGGCCGACCTCGTTGTAGCGGCTCTTCCGGGGGACGTCTACAAGTGGATAACCTCTTGACAAATAAAAACTCACAGACCAGCCCAGTCACCCTCGAAGAGCTTAAGAAGAAGACCGTGTCCACTTTCTCCAACCCTGTCCCTGTGAAAGCCGCCCGCGCCCTCGAATTCGTCACCAACCTGATGTGCGACAGGGACCCTAGGGACGCCTGGGACACTGTGATGGGTCTCCTTTGCCTGCCAGAGATTGGCCCAGACAGATGGAGGAAAGAAATCGGCCTCAGCTGGGAAATATTTCTCTGTCAACTGTCCCTGGAGGTCCATGGACAGATTCCGGATGCCGACACCCTTCCTGAGGACGAACTCGTCAAGAAGCTCCAGAAGCTGACCAAGACCACAAGACCTGCAAAACTCGCTGGCCCCCTGTCCCCCATCTGCCCGGTAACGGAAGGAGCTGAGCCGAGCCGTCAGAGATCAGTGCCATGATCCAGAAGAAGGCCCCCTTGCAGCTGAGGGGTGACGGCACAGCCTGGTGTTATTACCACAGGAAATATGGGAGATAAGCCAGGAGGTGCGAAAGCCCCTGCTCCTACTCCCCATCAAAAAATGGTGATGGCGGCCACCCCCAGCACCAGCCATGGCAGCGACCGCATCAAAATCACACCCCATAGGGTTCTACGTCCGCAACGCAATCTCCGGCCGCAGGATGCTGGTCGACATCAGGGCGATGCAATCAGTGTTTCTGCCATCAGGAGAGGACCGCAGCCACAGCCCTGACACCACAACCACCCTCGTAGCCCCCAACAAGACCCCTATCCACTCTTAAAGCATGAAGCCCCTGGAAAATCTCCATCCTAGGTCGCAGTTACGTCTGGCCGTACATCATCGCAGACGTCAAGGTCCCACTCCTGGGAGCGGACTACCTGGCACAACACAGGCTCCTAGTGGACGTGGGTCACAAATGCTTCCTCGACACGGGGACATGCTGTTCCCTCCCACTCATTGCAGGCCCAGGCATCCCCACCATTTGCTCCATTGCACCCCACATGTTTAAACCAGAACTCCAATTCTGTTGGGTTGCCGGAACTCCGCCTAAACTCGGCATCTTTCACCACACCACTACCACGGGGCCCCCTACACGCAAAGTTCTGCCAACTCCAACCTAGTTGCCTACAGGACACAAAGAGGGCCTTCTTGTTGATGGAGCGAATGGGGATCTGCCAGAAAGCCTCGAGCCTGTGGGCTCACCCCTCCACATGGTAGAGAAGTTACATATACAGCACCTGGAGGCCCTGCGGAAACTACCGGCAGCTGAACCTGGCGACGAACCCTCACCACTACCCCCTGCCAAACATGTAGGACCTGACTGGGGCACTTCACAGAGCAAAAATCTTTACCAAATTGGACCTTTTAAAATCCTATCTTTAGGTTCCAGTACATCCCGAGGAGTCCCTAAGACAGCCATCATCATGCCATCCAGGTCCTACATCTTCCACTACTCCACCTTCGGCCTGAGGAATGCAGGAGCCACCTTACAACACCTGATGGGCAGCATCCTGGGAGACCTGCCCTTCTGCTTCTGCTATGTCAGCGACATCTCAATTTTTTTTAGGTCCCCAGAGGAACATCTTAACTATGTTTGAGCCATGCTAAAATGCCTTCAGGAGAACGGGCTGGTCATCCGGTTTGAAAAATGCATGTTCGGTGCTGAGAAGGTGGACTTCCTCAGGCACGAAATCTCTGTATCAGGCCTGTGCCCCATGCAGAAGTTCCCAACACCAACGACGTAACCATTGCCATGTGTCATCGCTGGCTAGTTCTTTAGTCTGTCTCATGTATTGCCCGTGCATTGGTTTGTTGTGCCATTCCTCTGTTCTGCTTGTCATTCTCCTGTCTCTGTATATTTGTGAGTCTTCATCTACTTTTATCAGTCCTTCTTCCCATGCACTCTTGAGCCACTAGTCTTCACTGGTTTTCATATATTGCCCCAGTGCTCTGTTCTCGATGTTGACGCAGTCCTCTATGCTTAGTGGTCCCCCCCCCCAACCCTCCTTTCTTTCGTGTTATGTAGTCTGTCCGTATTTGCTCATGGGTGTGGTGTTTTGTGTATTGTCATATGTTTCCTAGTTTTCTGGTCTATGCTGCAAAGTTCTGCCTTCGTCCATTCCACTATTCCTGCGCTGTATCTGATTACTGGGACTGCCCGTGTGTTTATGGTTTTTATCATATTTCCGGCATTGAGTTTTGACTTGAGTATCGCCTTGAGTCTCTGCATATATTCTTTCCTGATCGTGTCCTTCATCTCTTGGTGTTTTATATCCCCTCCTTCCATTATTCCCAGGTATTTGTATCCTGCCTCATTTATGTGTTTGATGTTGTTCCCATCTGGTAGCTTTATCCCTTCAGTCCTTGTTACTTTGCCCTTTTGTATGTTGACTAAGGCACATTTTCTATTCCAAACTCCATCTTGATTTCCCTAGATACAGTCCTTACAGTCTGGATTAGGGTATCTATTTCCTTGATGCTCTTACCATACAGCTTGATGTCGTCCATAAACATCAGATGGTTGATTCTGTTGCCTCTTTTCTTGAGTTGGTACCCAGCATCCATCTTCTGCAGTACTTTTGTCATAGGAATCATGGCTAATACGAAGAGTCGCCCTGGAAGATCCCTCTCCTGATAATAACCTCTGCTATAGTAGTCTTATTCAGAGCTTGTAAGTATTGTATTCCAGTTGCACATTGTATTTTTGAGGAAGCTGCATGATGGCGTTTTCCTCTGCTCCATATATTTTTAGGCATTCTATTAGCCATGTGTGTGGTATCATGTCGAAGGCTTTCTTATAGTCTATCCATCGCCATGCTTAGGTTGTTTTTTCCTTCTACCTACTGGTTCTTCATTACTTTTGTTTTTGCAACAAGTCTCATATCTTTTATTCCTTATCGTTATTGAATAAGCAGACTTGCTTAGGTGATCTACCATAACAACCAGTCCCACCCCACTCTCACTCATAGGCAATGACTGCAAACTGCTCTTTCATACTGAACTACAAAATAGGAGGGCTTGCATATACTTACTGATATTTACCCTTCTAACATGCTGTGTAAATAGTTGCCACATCTGTACAAATCCAAACCAACCATAGGCTAAATATGCATTCTTTCATGCACTCTATTTGCTTAAACTTCCTCATTTACCCATACCTATCATGCACAACTTTGCATATAGACCTTATTGCTCCCGAAAACTGGCAAATGCCGGGGAATTTCCTATTCTCAAAACCGTGCTATCTCCTAAGAAAATAAATGATTTCCCTGTACACACAAACTTAGGAATTAAATCTTCAAAACTGTCATAACATTAAAAACCCCCTTCCCCATCACTTACAGAAACCCTACAATGCACATCCTCACACAGTTCTCGTATCACAAGGGAAACCGTTTGCATCTCATTAATATCCTCCAAAATGAACGAATCTGTCTCGCCTATCACCCCAATGAAATGTACTATATACACTCGTTCATTGCATGCTTGAGATCACACACCCATCTTTCTGTAACACTTCAAACCCCAAGTCAACTTGCAACATCATTCTTTCTTAAAAATTGCACCCCAATAAAAAAAAACAAAAGCGCTCTTGTTTATTACTGACAACCACAAACTCATGCTTAACGTCTCCTAACTCTCACCTACACGCAAACAAATGACCTCTTCCCACACTACAAAAGTCCTTTGCCCAGTCCATGCAAAACCACATTGCCACAACTATGCTCAACATTCCAAGTACACTCTTCCATCTCCCTAACTACAATAGCATCCACCAGTATCAACCAAATTCCCATTCATGTCAGCCACTACTTTCATTCCACAAATCTTCTCATATATACAAAAATTCACTTCACTTCCCTTAGACTTGATTTAATCACCTCTTCGCATTATTGACAGTAAAAGATATGAAAGTGTAACCGGAGGAAACCTTGCAGTTGCACTATGAATCAATTGTTAGGAGTGGGTAGAAAGTAAGATGGAAGAAAGAGAATATGAAAGGAGTTACAGTAAAAGGAACGAAAGGGGTTACAGTGTGGCAGGATTACAAGCAAAAACCAAAAACCTCTCAAAACCACACTTGTACTTACCACACACTCAGGGTGGGGAGCTGCTGTGCTGTCCACTGGATATAGCTAGGCTAGGCTAGCCATCGTAACACAATACACAAACAACCTAACAAAGACAACAACCACACAACAATTCAATAACTATACAACAAAAGACCACTGCACTAATAATCACTATCAACACCGAAAAACAATAACAAG
>NC_087208.1:73415602-73458176 GCF_015104395.2 Macrobrachium nipponense | reverse complement strand
ATGTGTTGAATTTTGAAAGGATTGTCAGGCCATGGTTGGGTCTGTCAGAAAGTGATCGGGATTTGTGGAAGAAAGCGAGTGAAAGGTTTGAAAGTTTTAAGATAGGGATAGGTGGTTGAGATAGGAAGAATGAATGTGAATAAGGTAAGGCAGAAATTTGAAGGGTCTTTTGAGATTTTGGAAGTGGGACCTAGTGGATTGAGTTATGTTTTGGGGGAATTGCGAGTAGGTTGGGGAATGGATGAGGTTAGGGCACACCATAACCAGCTCCGTAAGTGGAGGGAAGTACCACAGTATGATCAGGAGAATGCGATGAGTGAATAGTTGAGGGTAAATAAGTATGAGCCGAGTGTCAGTGAACAAATGGGTCTGGGAGATCAACAGTTAGTGTTGGTTGAGTATGGAAGAAAGCAGCAGTGTAGAGAAAGGAGTGGAAGGGAAAAGCGTGAACAGCATGGTGAGGGGGTTAGTGGTAGACGGAGAGAATGTTTGAGGGTCTTCAAACAAGATCCAGGGGGCCTGCATCTGAGCATCCTTGGGTGTTGCAAAAGGCAATTTAGTGTGGATGTTGCAAGTGTAAGGAGACATTGTCAAATGTACCAGGGGAGGTAATATGGAGGAGTGATAATGGTAGTTTATATTAGACAACATCTGCGAGGGTTGTGTGAAAGAGAGAGATAGAAATTGGTGGAGGAATGAATGGGAGTGGTTGAATGGCAGTCGTAAGCGTGTCTGTTGTTGCGCTCTGTTGTGAATATCAATGGCAGTAGTGAGTTACGAGAGTCATAAGTAGTAAGGAAGTCATTGAAGTCATAGAGTTGGTTTTGGCAGT
This sequence comes from Macrobrachium nipponense, assembly GCF_015104395.2. Taxonomy (NCBI): domain Eukaryota; kingdom Metazoa; phylum Arthropoda; class Malacostraca; order Decapoda; family Palaemonidae; genus Macrobrachium; species Macrobrachium nipponense. The sequence goes on along the minus strand of NC_087208.1, from coordinate 73,457,344 downwards.
GGTCTTATCCGTTGATGGTCAGTTGATGTTGTATTGTTTGATTGATTTTGATGTAAAGTAATTGTGCATGTGTCTGTCTGACTTGAGTGGCAGTTGAGGACAGTGCTGGATTGAGTTGCATGGTTGTCGTGTTATTTTGAGCTGTTGGTGTTCGACAAATCACTGCACAAAGAAACACCAACAGCTCGAAACAACACAACAGCTACACAACTCAACCCACCAACACTGTCCCCAACCGCTACCCACAGACGCCAAAATGTGCAACAAACCTCTTTAACTTCACCACAACCAGACAGACACACACACAACAACTTTACAACATCAAAATCAATCAAATAACACAACATCAACTGACCTTCAATGGATAAGACCGCTACCAAAACCAACTCTATGACTTCAATAACTTCCTTACGACTCTCGTAACACACTACTGCCACTGATATAAACAATAGAGTACCACAATAGACACAAGCTTATGACCACCATTCAACCACTCCCATTTATTCCTCCACCAATCTCTCTCTCTCTCTCTCTCTCTCTCTTTCTCTCATGCAACCCTCGGAGAACGTTGTCAAATTTAAACTACCATTATCACTCCTCCATAAAGCGAGCCTAATCAACTTGAGGTTTTTTCATTTTGAGTTATTTTATGTGGCTTTTAAAGCCACCAATAAGCAAGGTAGTTTCAGTAAAACATAAAATTTATACTCCCGACTTACTGTTTGTTTATCTTCATTATCACTGGTAGCTAGTAGACAGACAAGGATCAAGAAACGTAATATTTCCGAGAAATTTCATATATTTATGATTGCACATTTAAACAGAGGTGGCCAAGTTGAGGCTTTGGGAGGGCAACTTGAGTCTTGGGTGGGCAGTTGCCTCCACAGCCCCCCAACTGACGCCCTGTTGTTGAGAGTGTGCAAGTGATAAATGTGAGACAATAAGGTAGTGGTACACCCGAGGGAGGATATGATAGAATTGAAGGGGGACATTAGTGCTAGAGTGAAGCAGTACTTAAATGGAGATGGTAGTGTGAGTGAAGATGAGAAGTGAGGTAGAAGTGTATGCTGTTGAGGATGTGGAGATCCCAAGAGAAAAAGGTAAGATAAGTGTGAATGTTGGATGGCAGTTGTACTTGGGAATCTGTACAAATGATAAGTACTGTATATATTTGTTTTGAATGAGGATAAAGCCAATTACAAGGTAAAACAAATCCTGCATGATACGATGGGATACTGGACATGGAGAATCCTAATGTTTACTGCCAGGTAAATACTGATGTGAAAAATGACAAATTTTAAATCTATTTGTAATCTTCATGACAAAAATCCTTGGTCTTAATGTAAGGGGAGATTCCCCCAGGCACAATCTTCTTTGTCAACCACACATCAAGAGGTTTAACCAATTGGTAGGGTCCTTAACTCTTCATGGCTGGAGACTATCCATTATCTCCTACGAGCAAAAGGCTTTTCTCACAGAGCAGCATCAATCAGTGCAATGTAAGGTATTATGTAAGGTTCATTGTAGCATGCTTTTGGCCCATAGCTGTTATGGAGGAGTAATGATGGTAGTTTAAATTTGACAACGTCTCTGAGGGTTGCATGAAAGAGAGAGAGCAAAATTGGTGGAGGAATAAATGGGAGTGGTTTAATGGCGGTCGTAAGCATGTGTGTGTTGTGGCGATCGACGAGAACATCAGTGGCGAGTGTCGGTTACGAGAGTCGAGAGAAGTGAGGGGGTCTGTAATGAGAGCCTATGCTGGAGACTCAGATTTTTGGCAGCATTCTTAAATATTATTGATGGTCAGTTATTTTGTGTTGTTTAAGTTGTTGTTTGTAATATTGGTGATGTTGTATGTTTGAAGGTTGTTGTGCCTGTGTTGTTGAGTTTGTTGTGCTTGTGAGTTCTTTTGTGTAGATGAGTTGTTGAGCGTTGTTGTTGTGGTTCTTTGATGTTGTAGGCAGTTTGTTGACTTGTATAGTTATTGAATTGTTGTGTGGTTGTGTTATGACGGCTAACCTAGCCTAGCTATATCCAGCGGACGGCACAGCACCTGAGCGTGTGGTAAGTACAAGTGTGGTTTTGAGAGTTTTTTTTGGTTTTTGCTTGTAATCCCGCCACATTATTTATTGGCACCGAACGTTGGGCTGCAGGATGGTTGGTGTGATGGGTTGTATGATTGGTGAAGGAAAATGAGTAGGAAGGTTTAGCTGAAGTGAAGAGAATGAAGGAGTTGAGGTTGGAGAGAGAAGTGAGGATGATTGGAAGTAGAGAATGAGAGGTTGAGGGTAGAGTGAGAGGAGCTGAAGAGCGAGTTAGAGGAATGCTAAGGAGTGCGAAAGTGGAAATGAAAGAAGAGAGAATGGTTGAGAAAATGGACGAAAAATTCGGAGTAATGAAGGGATTCATTGGAGAGGGAGCAGTAGGAGGTAGGCCTACTGGGTCTTTTGATGGGCCAGGAGCAATTAAGAAAGTGAAAGAATAAGTGGATAAGAGTATGAGTGACGAAGGTGATTTGGTTGTGATAAGTGAGGGAAAGAAGGGGTAGACACAGGATAAGGATAAACCTGAGTACAAGACTAAGAAGAGCGCCTCACTGGCGTGGTTGGTATGGTGTTTGTGCCCCACCTCGGTGGTTGCGGGTTCGATTCTCGGCCATTCCATTGAGGAGTGAGAGATGTGTATGGTGTTTGTGTCCCACCTCGGTGGTCGCGGTTCGATTCTTAGCCCAGTCCATTAAGGAGTGAGAGAGGTGTATTTCTGGTGATAGAAGTTCACTCTCAACGTGGTTCGGAAGTCACGTAAAGCTGTTGGTCCTGTTGCTGAATAACCACTGGTTCCATGCAACGTAAAAATACCATATAAACAAACAAACAAGACTAAGAAGGGGGCTGAGAAAAAAGAAGGCTAGTAAGGATGACAGATAGGATGAGACTAGGACTGAATACGTTGGGGAAAGGGCTGAGAGTGATTTGGGTAGCAGTGAGTGGAAACAGGAAGGTAGGAAGAAGAAGGGTAAGAAGAGAGTAGTCAAGAGCATGGGTGTTAGTATGGAAGTTGATTTGTTGTATTCGGAAGAGGTTAAGAGAGATCAGAATAGAAGTAGTGAAAGTGAGAATGAGTAGGAAATACGAAAGGCTGTGTATATGAAAGAGGTACCCTGATGTGCACAATACAAGGAATATGGTAGTAGGGACATAGGGGATTTTTAAAGGGAAATATGAAAGAGGTATTGTGTGGCTAAGTATAGGGATAACAAGAGAGTTAGGTAACTACTTGACAGGATTTTTGTTGAGTATGCATGGGGTAATGATGAGTGTAGGGAATGTGCCGTATGAGAATGTGAAAGCAAGGATTGTAGAACAGGCGAAGGGGATAAAGAGTAGTGTTTGATATAGAAGAAAGCATGATTTTGAAGAGGCAAGAAAACGGGATGTTGGTGATGGAATGATATTTTTAGAGATAGTTGGGGATTACAAGCTAGATAGGTGTATGAAAGAGAGTAGAAGTGTCGGCGTCAGGACCGAAGTAAATGAGGGTATGTCTGAGTTTAAGAGCTTTAGGGAGGCAATTTTAGAAGGGCCAAGGCAAATGGCAGAGCAAGCGGTTGATAGGAGCATTAGAGCAAGTAATGTAAGTATGGTGAAAAAAAACCTGCGAGAGATAGGAGTGCAAGTGTCGGAAGGTTGAGGGGCCAGTTAGCTGTGAGTGAGGGCAGAAGTGTTATAGATGTGGGAAGCTAGGACACAAGAAGAGTTAGTGTCAGTGGGCGTTGGGAGCATATTTCGGGTGTGGGCAAACAGGTCATTTAGTGAGAGTGTAAGAAAGATAGGGATATTAAATGTTACAGGTGTGGACAGGTAGGGCATATAGCTAATGGATGTCAGGGTACCCGTATGAATGTGGTTTGCGGCAACTGTGGAAAGAATGGACACTATGCTGGCATGTGTAAAGAACAGCGTGCGAAGTGTGCTGAATGTGGAATGGAAGGTCATGTGGCGAGTGTGTGTAGGCGAAAGAGGATGAGTCACCTTGGGAATTCAGGAAACTAGGTGTTAAGGGGATTCAGTTGGGTGGGTCCTCTAGTTTGGGGGAATGGCTGAGGGTGAATAAGTATGAGCCGAATGTTAGTGAACAAATGGGTCTGGGAGATCGACAGTTAGTGTTGGTTGAGTATGGAAGAAAGCGGAAGAGTGTAGAGAAAGGAGGTGGAAGGAAGAAGCGCGAGCAGCATGATCAAGGTGTTAGTGGTAGGGTGCAAATGGTTGGTAAAGTGTAATACGGATGAATTTGAGGGAATGAATGATACTTATAGCATATGTGGTTTGAATTAACAGGGATAAGTGAGACTTCAGTGGGAAGGAAACCTAGTACTAAGGAGTTAATTGATAGTATGGCTAAGTCTTTGCAAGAGTTTGACAGAAGTATGGATGAACTGAGTAGTTTGGTAGCAGAAATAGGGGAGATGTTAGGAACAGAGCTGGAAGATGTTGATGAAGTAGTGAATGAGGTTTGGGAGGATAGTAAGGAAGATAATGGGAATTTAAATGAAAGTGGTTTGGAAGAAGTGAATGGTGATGTAACTCAGAGAATGTATGAGGCTCTTCAAATAAGAACCAAGGGGCCTGCATCTGAGCATCCTTGGGTGTTGGGAGAGGAGATTTAGTGTGGATGTTGCAAGTGTAAGGAGACATTGTCAAATGTAATGGGGGAGGTAATATGGAGGAGTAATGCTGGTAGTTTAAAATTGACAATGTCTCCGAGGGTTGCGTGAAAGAGAGAGAGATAGAGCAAAATTGGTGGAGGAATAAATGGAAGTGGTTTGATGGCGGTCGTAAGTGTGTGTCTGTTGTAGCGATCGCTGAGTATATCAGAGAGTCAGGAGAAGTGAGGGTGTCTGTGATGAGAGCCTGTGCTGGAGACTCAGTTTTTGGGCATCAGTCTTAAATATTATTGTTGATCAATTATATTTTGTTTTGAAATTGTTGTTTGAAATATTGTTGATGTATGTTTGAAGGTTGTTGTGCCTGTGTTGTTGATTTTGTTGTGCTTGTGAGTTCTATTGTGGTAGATGAGTTGTTGAGTGTTGTTGTTGTGGTTCCTTGATGTAGGCGGTGCGTTGACTTGACTTGTTATTGTTTTTTGGTGTTGATAGTGATTATTAGTGCAGTGGTCTTTTGTTGTATAGTTATTGAATTGTTGTGTGGTTGTTGTCTTTGTTTGGTTGTTTGTGTATTGTGTTACGATGGCTAGCACAGCAGCTCCCCACCCTGAGTGTGTGGTAAGTACAAGTGTGGTTTTGAGAGTTTTTTGGTTTTTGCTTGTAATCCTGCCACACTGTAACCCCTTTCGTTCCTTTTACTGTAACTCCTTTCATATTCTCTTTCTTCCATCTTACTTTCTACCCACTCCTAACAATTGATTCATAGTGCAACTGCAAGGTTTTCCTCCGGTTACACTTTTCATATCTTTTACTGTCAATAATGCGAAGAGGTGATTAAATCAAGTCTAAGGGAAGTGAAGTGAATTTTTGTATATATGAGAAGATTTGTGGAATGACAGTAGTGGCTGACATGAATGGGAATTTGGTTGATACTGGTGGATGCTATTGTAGTTAGGGAGATGGAAGAGTGTACTTGGAATGTTGAGCATAGTTGTGGCAATGTGGTTTTGCATGGACTGGGCAAAGGACTTTTGTAGTGTGGGAAGAGGTCATTTGTTTGTGTGTAGGTGAGAGTTAGGAGACGTTAAGCATGAGTTTGTGGTTGTCAGTAATAAACAAGAGCGCTTTTGTTTTTTTTTATTGGGGTGCAATTTTTAAGAAAGAATGATGTTGCAAGTTGACTTGGGGTTTGAAGTGTTACAGAAAGATGGGTGTGTGATCTCAAGCATGTAATGAACGAGTGTATATAGTACATTTCATTGGGGTGATAGGCGAGACAGATTCGTTCATTTTGGAGGATATCACAAGGTTTCCCTTGTGATACAAGAACTGTGTGAGTGTGTGCATTGTAGGGTTTCCGTAAGTGATGGGGAAGGGGGGTTTTAATATTATGACGGTTTTGAATATTTAATTATAAGTTTGTGTGGTGCCAGGGAATCATTTATTTTCTTAGGAAGATAGCAGGTGAGAATAGGAAATTCCCCGGCATTTGCAGTTTTCGGGACAATAGGTATATGCAAAGTTGTGCATGATAGGTATGGGTCAATGAGGAAGTTTAAGCAAATAGAGTGCATGAAAGAATACATATTTAGCCTATGGTTGGTTTGGATTTGTACAGATGTGGCAACTATGTACACAACGTGTTAGAAGGGTAAATATCAGTAAGTATATGCAAGCCCTCCTATTTTGTAGTTCAGTATGAAAGAGCAGTTTGCAGTGGTGGTGGTAGATTTTTTGTCATTGCCTACGAGTGAGAGTGGGAAGGTGGGACTGGTTGTTATGGTAGATCACCTAAGCAAGTCTGCTTATTCAATAACGATAAGGAATAAAAGATATGAGACTTGTTGCAAAAAGTGACGGATCCCCCTTTTAGCGACAAACCTGCCACAACGTCAGGTTAATTTGAGTAAGAAGAAGAATCAATGATGAGTGCAGGCGACTACATGACTTCATGTCATGATATATTTAGCCTGCACTCACGGATAATAAAAATTTAGCGAATCCTTACAAAACTGTGTGGAGGAGGAAAGTGAATAAACCTGTCATGAGATTTATATTTTTTTTTTAGAAAACTGCAATGCAAAATTAAACATTTAGTGTGTATAAGATAAAAACAAAGGAAGCACACTTAGGAAAAAGCATTGCCTACAGAAGAATCCCTCAAGCTAACTTGAAATGTAGTGCATAATGTAAAATTAGAGTTTGTCATCTACCTTAAAGCAAATTGCTAATCTTGTACTTAATGAATAAAGATGAGACGCAATAGAGGAATGCGTCAATTGTTCTAGAATTGTTTCGCCACGATTTTACAAAGCATTCCTTTCCCAGGTATGAACCAGTACAACAGGTCTTCTCACCACACAGCTAGAGTCGTTGCTTTGCTACTTAATTTGTCATGTTATAGTGTAAGTTTATCGTGGGGTATCCCCCACATCGTGTGAATAATGAAGCATATTTAGGGTTTATATTAACAAACATAAAGTGGGCCATCCGATTATGTGTGTTTTGTATTAGATTTCTTTACATTTTGATTTGTTGGTCAGCCTCAATGACATAGAATCTGCAACAGCCACGTACCATGTTAGTCCATCGAATTGTCGTGTTAAATGTTCCCTGTGGCTTTCTCGCGTATAGTTAACTTGTAAATAATGTGTGGGAAAATTTTTTGAGTTTAAATTAGTTTATTTTTGTAATAAAATTGTACAAAGTTTTAAACTTTACTTCCTCATTCCCTCCACCGGGTTGTAGAGTCAAGTTTTTCAGACCTTGTTATTGGCCAGACCACCAGGCTAGAACCTAAGTAAAACACGAAAAATTCACGACAAGACTATTGCAAGTGCTGTGAGTAAATTACAAAATGTATGTAAGTAAGCCAAGGAAATTGATGAGGAATAATGCACCTGATTTCAGTAGAAGAGTGTTTGAAAGTATGTTGAAAGATGTGGGATAAAGCACATATACTTGACACCGATACCAAACGTGAATGGGTTTGCTGGGAGAGCAATAGATTCAAATTCAAAACTTTATTCGTATGAATACAATTGGTAAACATGTAAAGAAAATAAGTATGGATAAAAAAATAACTTATCCCCTTTATCTTACAACCTGATAAAATCAGCTGAAATTTATCTTTCAGTTGTACAAAACTTGTTGCATGAACTAAAAGATTCTTTACAGTCCAGAAATTTAGAGGAAGTAGCTTGTCCAATAATTAGTAAGGGAATTTTAGAACAGCTAGATATCAGCTCAGGACAGTAGTGATAAGTAGGAAGTAGTAGTACAATAAGAAGTAAGTGTAATGGTTTGGATAGTAGTAAGGATAAAAATTATTCTGATTGATTAACAGTATATTTAGACAAATTTATAACCCATGACAATACTGTTAGGACAATGCTTTTTCTAATTATTTTCATTGTATTTCATCATCAAGCTGCATTGTTCCCTTAACCATTCTATAGAGTATTTTGTGGCCTTTCCGCCAATGTATAACTCATGTAATTTCATTAGTTGTATGTCTTATTATCTTTAAATGTATGTTTCCGAGAAAACACAAATTGGCTGTCACCGACCCAGTTTTCTCTCTCTCGTGGGTCGGACACTACATATCCATCCGCACACTGTGGTTATAAACATCCCTTTACCTGTAATAAAGTTAGTACTGCTCTACCTGCCTCTTTGTCTATTCCTCACGACTGGTGACCTCCTGGAGCCAGTGACACGGAAGTTTAGGCCCAGTCTTTAACGGACTAATTACAGCCGCTCACCTTCAGAGACCTTTAACGGATTTACAACGGCACCTCAGTCTAGGTCTCTGAAAGTTCCCTCCGTGGAACACCAACGCCTCTAACGGACTTAATACAGCATACTTTCCCCATGTGTGTTCAGGCGTTTCACAAACGGTTTGGCCTGCCATTCACGACTCCCATCGACCGTTTGAGTATGATAGACAATGCAAGGCTCTACCAAAGCAGACAGTTCATCGAGAGCCACCCGACTCCATCAGTGTCCACCATGACCTCGCGCACAGCTGCCGCTTAAGCTGTCAGATTGCCCCCCTTTCACAGCATATGACCCTCCCGCATGGCTCTACTGATCAGAGGGCCAGTTCAGAATCGCGCAACTCTCAGATGAGATACTCAAGGCCAACCTCATTGTAGCGGCTCTTCCGGGGGACGTCTGCAAGTGGATAACCTCTTGACTTAACTCACAGACCAGCCCAGTCACCCTCAAAGAGCTTAAGAAGAAGATCGTGTCCACTTTCTCCAACCCTGTCCCTGTGAAAGCCGCCCGCGCCCTCGAATTCGTCACCAACCTGATGTGCGACAGGGACCCTAGGGACGTCTGGGACACTGTGATGGGTCTCCTTCGCCTGCCAGAGATTGGCCCAGACAGACGGAGGAAAGAAATCGGCCTCAGCTGGGAAATATTTCTCTGTCAACTGTCCCTGGAGGTCCGTGGACAGATTCCGGATGCCGACACCCTTCTCGAGGATGAACTCGTCAAGAAGCTCCAGAAGCTGACCAAGACCGCAAGACCTGCAAAACTCGCCGGCCCCCTGTCACCCATCTGCCCGGTAACGGGAAGGAGCCGAGCCGAGCCATCAGAGATCAGTGCCATGATCCAGAAGAAGGCCCCCTTGCAGCCGTGGGGTGACGGCACAGCCTGCTGTTATTACCACAGGAAATATGGGAGATAAGGCAGGAGGTGTGAAAGCCCCTGCTCCTACTCCCCATCAAAAAATGTTGACGGCGGCCACCCCCAGCACCAGCCATGGCAGCGACCGCATCGAAATCACACCCCATAGGGTTCTACATCCGCAACGCAATCTCTGGCCGCAGGATGCTGGTCGACATCAGGGCGATGCAATCAGTGTTTCTGCCATCAGGAGAGGACCGCCGCCACAGCCCTGACGCCACAACCACCCTCGTAGCCCCCAACAAGACCCCTATCCACTCTTACAGCATGAAGCCCCTTGAAAATCTACATCCTAGGTCGCAGTTACGTCTGACCGTACATCATCACAGACGTCAAGGTCCCACTCCTGGGAGCGGACTACCTGGTGCAACACTGGCTCCTAGTGGACGTGGGTCGCAAATGCTTCCTCGACACGGGGACATGCTGTTCCCTCCCACTCATTGCAGGCCCAGGCATCCCCACCATTTGCTCCATTGCACCCCACATGTTTAAACCAGAACTCCAACTCTGTTGGGTTGCCGGAACTCCGCCCAAACTCGGCATCTTTCACCACATCACTACCACGGGGCCCCCTACACACGCAAAGTTCTGCCAACTCCAACCTAGCTGCCTACAGGACACAAAGAGGGCATTCTTGTTGATGGAGCGAATGGGTATCTGCCAGAAAGCCTCGAGCCCGTGGGCTCACCCCTCCACATGGTAGAGAAGTTACATATACAACACCTGGAGGCCCTGTGGAAACTACCGGCAGCTGAACCTGGCGACGACCCCTCACCACTACCCCCTGCCGAACATGTAGGACCTGACTGGGGCACTTCACAGAGCAAAAATCTTTACCAAATTGGACCTTTTAAAATCCTATCTATAGGTTCCAGTACATCCCGAGGACGTCCCCAAGACAGCCATCATCATGCCATCCAGGTCCTACATCTTCCACTACTCCACCTTCGGCCTGAGGAATGCAGGAGCCACCTTCCAACACCTGATGGGCAGCATCCTGGGAGACCTGCCCTTCTGCATCTGCTATGTCAGCGACATCTCAATTTTTTTGAGGTCCCCAGAGGAACATCTTAACTACGTTTGAGCCGTGCTAAAGTGCCTTCAGGAGAACGGGCTGGTCATCCGGTTTGAAAAATGCATGTTAGGTGCTGAGAAGGTGGACTTCCTCAGGCATGAAATCTCCGCATCAGGCCTGCGCCCCATGCAGAAGTTCCCAACACCAACAACGATCAAGGCCCTTCAAGAATTCATTGGGATGGTAAATTACTACCTCCACTTCAGCCCAGCAGTCATCAGCCACACCATGTCCCCTTTGACACAGGTCCTGAAGGGGAAACCAAAGAACCTAGTGTGGGAAGCAGCACAGCAGCAGGCCTTTCAAGATACGAAGACATCTCTCAATAAGGTCATCACCATGGCTCACCAGGACCTCAACGCACCCTTACGCCTCACCACCAATGCCAGCAACGTTGCCTGTGGAGCTGTCCTGGAGCAGATGGTCCATGGATCCCGGCCAGTGGCTTGCCTTCTTCAGCAGGAAGCTGAAGCCTGCCAAGACAGGGTACAGCATGTTCGACTGCGAACTCTTGGCCATATACCAGGCTGTGGGCCACTTCTGATACCTCCTTTCACCAAAGCGGGTGATGCCTGGTCAGTGAGGCAACAGAGGCACCTGGTAGTCATTGCCGAGTTCGGCTGCACCATCCACTACGTCCCCAGCGAGAGGAACCCCATGGCCAACGTCCCGTCGAGGATCGAAATCAGTGCCATTCACCTTGGGGTCGACTACGTGGACCTCACTCGGGAACAGGCTGCTGATCCAGAAGTGCCAGTTTACTGCACAGTCCTCACTTCCCTCAAGTGGGAAGACGTACCCTTCAGACCTTCTGGCAAGACACTCTCTGCAACACCAGCACTGGCTGCCCCCGCCCATTAAATACAGCCTCTTGCGGGAAGGCCATGTTCGACATCATCCATGGCCTTTCACACCCCTCGGGCTGAATGACGATGCTCCTCCTGACAGAGAAGTTCGTCTGGTATGGGATTCGTATGGACTCATGGGAATGGGCCAGGAACTCCATCCCTTGCCAATCCAACAAGGTCAGCCGACACAGCGAAATTGGCATAAGCAAATTCCCACAACCAAAACGGAGATTCGGCCACATACATGTGGACGTCATTGGGCCCCTGGCCCCCATCCGAGGGCGCCAGATACCTCCTGATGGTCATCGATCACTCCACCAGATGGCCCAAAGCAACCCCGATGTCGGACGCAACCACCAACGCCAGCACAGAAGCCCTCCTCTCCAGTTAAATCAGCCTGTTTTCCTGTTGGAGTTGTGGGCTGCCCTGGCCCGCCTGATGGGGACGTCGCACCACGCCACCACCGCCTACAACCCCGCAGCCAACAGTATGGTGGAGAGAGTCCACCAGTCCCTAAAGGCATCCCTGATGGCGCGCGGCACTGGGGAGAACTGGAAGTCGTAGCTACCATGGGTACTCCTGGGCCTTCGCACTGCCCAAAGGGCCAACGGCGAGGCGTCCCCGGCAGAGAAAGTCTACGGAGAGAAATTGGCTGTGCCAGGCGAATTCTTCGCGACGAACTCCGAGAACACAGACGTCCCCATTGCAAGGCTTTTGGAGACTGTCGGAAAATTCACGCCCTGCCTCAAGACTTTCTCTGACAGGGCTAAGCACTTCCAGCCCAAAGCCTTATCATCCTGCAAGGAACAACGCTCACTGCCTGCCACTGACGAGACCCTTCCAAGGCCCCTACCATGTCCTCCGTCGTACTACTGACAAGGCATGCCTCATCTTCATACATGGCCACAAGGATTGGATATCCATTGACAAGCTGAAAACAGATTTCTTAATGGATGAAGACAACACCAAAGAGGAATCCAGCAGGCGCCCCAGAGTGCTACCTCAACACAGCATAGCAACTGAGGCCACCGGGCCACCTAGACGCAGCCACGGCTGCCCGCGTACAACAGTCTAACCCCCAAGGAACCATTCCCGGGGAGGGATCCTGTCACCAAGCCCACCCAGGGACATAGGCCAAGGATCACCCGAAACAGCTGGTCTCACGAATTTGGGGCCGCCTCTGCCCTCCCACATGCTACAGCGACTAGCAACCCGGACTCCTACCTATCTTCCAATAATTATTGCATAATCATTGTCTTGGGGGGGGGGGGGAGTATTTGTAAGGACAACGCTTTTTCTATATTTTTATTGTATCTCATCATCAAGCCGCGTTGTTCCTTTAACCATTCTGTGGCCTTTCTGCCAATGTATAACTCATGTAATTTCATTAGTTGTATGTCTTATTATCCTTAAATGTATGTCTCCGAGAAAACACAAATTGGTTGTCGCTGACCCAGTTTTCTTTCTCTCGCGGGTCAGACACTACATATCCATCCGCACGATATACTTACGAACATCCCTTTACCTGTAATAAAGTTAGTACTACTCTACCTGCCTCTTTGTCTATTTCTCACAATACTTTGCTGGAGAAATTTTATATAAGAAGTGTGAACAATGACTGAAAGAAGGGAGGCTGAAGTGTTAAAAGATAGTAAATATTTAAAAATGATATGATGATTTAACAAAATTTAAATTAAATTTTTTCAATTGTTCTTGTTGTAGTCAGCCATTGCTCAACGAACTTGTTTAATAATGGACTTCTCTCCATAGGGATGTTGTAAGAGTCCACCCCTTGTTAAATGAGTTTACTGAAGTTCGGTGAATTGATGCCTATGAACATACAGGAGAGAGAGAGACTTGAAATTTATATACTATGTAAATAGTATATAATTAATGTGGCAAAGCCGTAGCTCAGACAAGTTATTCAGTTTGAATCCAAAGTACAACAATTGGTTATTCAATTTCCCAATGGACATGCCACATCCTAAAGCACTGACTCTAACAGATTATTTGTTGGTTAGTAATAATCACATTACATTACATTCATAGACCATCAGTGTCAAGTATTATGAAGGAATTTGGTACAACAAAAAAAGCTTATTATCTTAGTAAAAGTATGTTACAGGAATAGCAAGAGTTGTGTCCAGGTGGGGAGGAAAAAGACGGAATGTTTTGAAATGAAAACAGGTCTGAGACAGGGATGCCTTTATCTCCAATGTTGTTTAATCTAATTTTACAGAAAATTATGCTGAGTCTCGAAGAAGTTGAGGGTAGGGTCATCTTGGGAGATACAAATGACAAAGTCCTGCATTTGCAGATGATGTTTTCCTGGATGTTGTATAGAAAGTTTGTACATACCATTCAAAGAAGCTACTGCCAGAGTGGGACTAGATGGTAGTGGAAGTAAAACTGAAATGATAAAATTGTCAAAGAACAACCAGCAACAACAATCTATGGTAACATTGAGAAATCTTATTCTTTCCCACTGTTATCCGTATATTAAGAGGTTGGTTGCCGGATACACCTTCTCTACTGCCTTCTATCAAAGGCATCATCCTCCACCAAACCTCTTTTCTGCATCTCGTCCTTCACTTTATCTTGCCATCTAATTCTCTGTCTCCCTCTTGATCTTCTTCCTCTATCATGTTCCTCCCAAGCCCTCTTCACTCCCTCCTTGTCATCCATCCTCAACATTTGCCCATACCATCACAATCATGACTCTCTTATCACCTCTGTAATCTTTACTAAGCCTGCCCTTCTTATTTCATCATTTTCCAATATCTCAAGTAGTGATATTCCCATAATCCACCTCAGCATTCTCATCTCTGTTCTTTCAAGCTTTACTTCCTCTTTTCTTCTTAGAGCCCATGTTTCTGCTCCATACATTAACACTGGTCTTATCACTGTGTTGTATATCTTGGCTTTTAGCTTGAATGGCATTTTCTTATCACATACCACTCCAGCTACCTCTCTCCACTTCTCCAGTGCAGCTTTTATCCTACTGTCAACTTCAGCCTCACATCCTCCCTCTTGGCTTAAAGTAGATCCTAAGTATTTAAACTTTTCTGCCTGTTATATAATCAAGCATCTTCTTTCTTATATTAATATTCTGTCTCTATCTTCCCTACTGCTCAGCAAAACCTCTGCTTTATTTACATTCACCTTTAAGCCACCCCTCTAAAGATTCATGCCACTCTGTAGTTCCTCCTCATTTTCAGCAGTAATCACCAGATCATCAGCGTACAACAGTTCCCACAGCTCTTCATTCCTGATCACTTCATTCAGCACATCCATGACCAGCACAAACAAAAATGGTCTTAATGCTGACCCCTGGTGTAATCCAGCACTAACTTCAAAGTTTTCTGTTTCCCCAACTGCTGTTATCACTTTTGTACGTGTTCTTTTATGTATCATCTCGACCAGCCTAACCAACTTTTCTGGGACTTTCCTTTTCCTTAAACACCAAAACATCACTTCTCTTTGGATTTATTGTATGCTTTCTCTAAGACTGAATGCACAATAGAGCTCCTGGTTTCCCTCTAGCCTCTCCCATAGCTGTCTTCCTATGAAGATGGTAGCCACCGTCCCTTGTCCTCTCATGAATCCATACTGCTGTTTCCCGATCTATATAATCTCTCTTAATCTCTCATCCAGTACTCCCTCTAAAACTTTCAATCCATGCTCTGTCAGTTTAATTCCCTTGTAGTTACCACAATTCATGACATATAGCTTTTAATAAATCCAGCATCCATTTCTCCCCCTCTGTACCTAGTAATTTGAGCATTCCAATTTGGAACTCTGATGGACCTGGTGATTTACCATTCTTCATTTTCCTTAATGCTCTCCTCACTTCTGTATCCTGGTTCTCCTTCACTAGTCCCTCTGCCCTCTGTGCTTCCCTTATCTCCATTCTCTCATCTCTCATTTTCAGTATTTAACAGTTGTTCAAAATACTCTCACCATCTCTTCTTAATGTCTTCCTCCCTATACAATATATTTCCATCACTATCCTTGATGACAGCCAATCTACCCACACCCTGTCTCTGCCTTTTCCTCAAGTTTGAAATCTTATAGATATCCTTTTCTCCTTCTCTTGTTCCTAGTCTTTCATTCAACTACTCTGCCGCCCATCCCATAGCCATACCTACTTTCCTCCTTGCCTCTCTTTCCTCTTCTCTGTACCTTTCTTCTGCTCCCTATGCATGCCTTACTTTCCGGTCCTTAAATGCTTTTGATCTTCTTTTAATTGATTCTTGTACCTTTCCATTCCACCACCACTTTTCCCCTCTTGACACTCCATATCCGCTGGTTCTTCCCTCCAGTTCCTCTGCTTCCCCCACACATATTTCTCTCATGTCTGGCCAGATATTTTCCACTATTACCCTGTTCAAATTCTACGTTCCCCCTTTCCAGACGTCTCGCAGTCCTCCTAAATTGCTCCCCCTTTCCTCCTTTAAGGTCCCAAATCTTAATTCTAGATCTGCTCTTTCTCTTCTTGGGTTTCCTACCTCTCATTTTAAAATCCATCACCACCAACCCATGCTGTTTAACACACACTTCTATCAAGATTACTTGGCAGTTTGTCACATTGCTTTTGTCGGCTCCTCTAACCAGGATGTAATGTATTTGGCTCTGCACTCTACTTTCACAAGTTATCAAGCACTTATCTAACTTCTGAAACCATGTGTTCATACAGGCCAATTCAAAACTCTGAGCCATCTTCAATAAATAATTCCATCTTCATTTTTAATTCCAAACCCATGGCCTCCGTGTACCTCCTCATACCCATCTCTTCTCTTTCCCACCCTGCCATTCATATCAGCTCCTATTATTAGTTTCTCCTCCTCTTTCACTGTTCTAATGGCAGCCTCAAACTCTTGCCTGAATTATTCTTTTCTCTTGCTCTTGGCAACCCATCTGAGGAGCATATGCCGACATTAGATTTACTACCTTGTCCCCTATTATTATTGGAATCTTTAAAAGCCTATCATTTATTCTCTACGTCTACCAATTTTTCCTTCCAGTTGTTACTTACTATAATTCCACTCCATTTCTTCCCTCTCATGACCCACTGTAATACAGCTTATACCCATTTCCTATCTCTCGAGTTTCACTCCCTTTCTATCTAGTCTCCTGCACACACAAGAAATTTATCCTCCCCCTCTCCATCACATCTACTGTCTCCCACAGTTTACCTTTAGAGTCCCTACGTTCCATGTACCTGCTCTTCCACTAATTCTTTGGCCGCGTCTTGAACCCTGTGGTACCGCTCGCTCATTTATCAAGGCAATCGGGGTATTCTGACGTGCGTCGCTTACAGGAGACGCCCTAGCCACGTTCATATTCCTTAAAACATCAGGCATAGTTTATTGTTTGGCAAAGGGGTTTTTATGACTGCATGCCCTTGCTGTCATCAACATAGTTATTGGTGGTGGGCCTAGCCTTTGACTAAAAATTCCACCTGCAAGGCAGCAGTTTCCACAGTTATTGGCTGTAGGCCTAGCCTTATACTAAAAAGTAAGACTTCAAGGCGACAATTTCCACAGTTATTGGCGGTGAGCCTAGCATTTTACTAAAAAGTAAGACTACAAGGCAGCAGCTGTCCTTTTAGTTGCCTTTTTCTTACACCCCTACCACGGGGTACATCGAGAACAAAATTTTTAAGATGTATGTTAGCATCCAGAAATGAGAGGGAGAGAGGTTCTGGCTAGAATGACAGCAGGGAATAAATGCCGTTTCAGTCTACATCTTTTAAAGAGAAGAGGAATCACAAGGTCTACCAAATTAAGAATTTACAATGCTATTATTAGACCAGTAGTAGGTACTATTTTGTTGTGAAACCTGAACACTGACTGAACATCAAGAACAGAAACGACTAGTTTTACAATGCGTAATTTGGCGTAGAATAACCGGTCCCATTTACGATATAAATGAAGGTTTTTGGAGAAGAAAACGCAGCGAAGAAATAAGAAATTTAATCAACC
The DNA here is from genome assembly GCF_015104395.2 of Macrobrachium nipponense. Taxonomy (NCBI): domain Eukaryota; kingdom Metazoa; phylum Arthropoda; class Malacostraca; order Decapoda; family Palaemonidae; genus Macrobrachium; species Macrobrachium nipponense. The sequence goes on along the minus strand of NC_087208.1, from coordinate 73,440,079 downwards.
ACTGATAACTTGCCATAATATTGCAGAGGAAACAATGGGCAAGACATGGGGTTAGAATGGAAGAGGGCAGAGACCTCAAGTTACAAGAATTAGGATGTCTGAAAGACGTTAGTCCATCAGAGGAGACATTGTGTGCTCACTTATCTCCCGCTAAACTTACAGGGAGGAGAGGCATTTGGTACGAAACGGGAGAGAATATGGGATTGTCTCTGTCCGTTTCAGCTGAGTCAGACTTCTCGAGTTTAGTGGATTCATCGAGAAGACACGCCTTGAATGCAGCGAAGGTAACATAGGGGGCTTCGGAAACGGACACCTCCTCAAGGGACTTTTTCACACTTTAGAAGTTTTTAACTAATTAGATTGGTCCCTTGGGTTCTGGCCAAGAAATCTCAGGAAAAGGAACAACTGGACCCAGAAACCCTAAATAGCATCCTCACCTGCATTGATAAGGCTGTTCAGGATGGATCGGCTGAAGTATGCTCCCTCTTTGGTGCAGGAGTTTTAAGAGGGCGGTTCACAGTGCTTTCCTCACGAAGGCCGTCTCTCCTTCGCAGAGGGCCGCCTTATTGTTTGCGCTCTCAGAACACTTTTTTCCCTCGCAGTTGGTGAAGGATATTGCGCATTCTCTGACTGAAAAGGCCACCCAGGATCTCCTTGGACAATCCTCAAGGAAGAATAGGCCTGTGGCCAGTGGGGAAAAGAAAGTGGCTCGTCCAGCTCAGCAGCAGCCCTTTCGAGGAGGTCTTCCAACTAGATCTATCGCCAGAAGGAAGTCAACAGAAAAGAGGGGCAGGTCTTCCTTCCGTCCCTTTAAGAAAGGAAAGTGAGAGTTCTGTCCTCCAGACACCCGTAGGAGCCAGGTTACATTCATTTGCGAAAGCCTGGGAAGACATAGGAGCGAATCCGTGGACGATGTCGATCATCAAGAAGGGTTATCGCATCCCATTCAAGGACATTCCTCCCTTGACAACATCACCGAGGGAATTGTCCGCCAGATACAAGGACCCTGTTCTGATGGATACTCTTCGTCAGATGGTGGAACAGATGTGGAACAAAAGAGCAATAGAGCTAGTGCTGGATTGCAGCTCCCCGGGGTTTTACAATCGCTTGTTTCTTGTAGCAAAAGCCCATCGGGGGGATGGAGGCCGGTACTGGACGTAAGTGCGCTGAACAAATTCGTAGACAACAGAAGTTCAGCATGGAAACGTCTGCTTCAGTCCTTGCAGCTCTGCGGCAAGGGGATTGGATGGCGTCCCTAGACCTTCAGGACGCATATTTCCACATCCCGATCCACCATTCGTCGAGGAAGTACCTTCGATTTATGTTCGAAGGAAGAACCTATCAGTTCAGGGCCCCTGTGTTTCGGCCTTTCCACGGCTCCTCAAGTCTTCACGGACGTGATGAAAAATGTAGCAAGGACATTTACATTTGAAAGGGATAAACGGGTCTCCTGTCCTGGACGACTGGCTCATCAGAGCCAGGTCTCGAAAGCAGTGTTTGGAGGACCTGTCAACAACACTGGAAATTGACAAAAATCATTGGATTGATCGTGAACCTCGAGAAGTCTCAGATGATCCCCAGCCAGAACGTGGGTTTATCTGGGGATTCAGATGGATTCTCGGGGTTTTCGAGTTTTTCCATCTCAAGAAAGAATAAAGAAAGGCTGTGCCACAGTATCGAACTTTTTAGGGAAAGAGCGCACTTCAGCGAGGGAATGGCTGAGGCCTCCTGGGACCCTTTCCTCCGCTCGAACAGTTCTTTCTCCTAGGAAGATTGCATCTTCGTCCCGCTTCAGTTCTTCCTGAGAAGAAGTTGGAGTTGGAAGACAGGACAGCTCTCGGACACGTTTCCAATCTCGGAGGAAATAAAACATCATTTAAAGTGGTGGTTGACTCCCTTAAAAGAAAACAAAGGAGTGTCCCTGCAAGTACGGAACCCAAGCCTGAAACATTGTTCTCAGACGCCTCGGAGTCGGGCTGGGGTGGGGGCAACATTGGGATCCAAAGAAGTGTCAGGCACCTGGTCGGCAGAAGAGGTGCATGCCATAAATTGGCAAGGAGCTTTTAGCAATTCACCGGCGCTAAAGAGCTTCGACACATAGTCAGAGGCAAAAGTCGTACAGATAAACTCAGACAATACGACAGCCCTGGCTTATGTCAAGAAACAAGGAGGGACGCACTCTTTCGCTCTGTACGAGCTAGCAAAAGAGATCTTTTGATTTGGGCGAACCAAAGGAAGGTAGTTCTTCTAACAAGGTTTGTCCAACAGGGGAGGAGGAATGTGAGAGCGGACAGATTGAGCAGGAGGTTCAGGTCTTCCCACAGAATGGACACTCCACTCAGAAGTCTGTCAGAGCCTTTGGCTCCTTTGGGGGAAGCCTCAAATAGATCTTTTCGCCACATTCCTCTCCAAGAGGATAGACACATTTTGTGCCCTGGTAGAAGATCCCCGGGCTTATGCAACAGACGCCTTCCTCCTGGACTGGTCAGGATAGACGTTTACGCTTTTCCCGCCGTTCAAGATACTGGGGGAAGTAGTCAGAAAATTCGTGGCATCCGAAGGAACCAAAATGACTCTGATTGCTCCGTATTGGCCAGCTCAAATTTGGTTCACAGAGGTGATGGAGTGGACGGTGGACCCCAGATCTCTTCCAAACAGAATAGATCTGCTCAAACAACCCCACTTCGAGAGGTACCATCAAAATCTACCCGCTCTTGCTCTGACTGCCTTTCGACTATCGAAAGACTTGTCAGAGCGAGAGGGTTTTCCCCCTCGCCAGGCAGCAAGCGCAATTGCTAGAGTCCCGCAGGTCATCTACTAGGTGAGTGTACCAATCGAAGTGGGAAGTTTTCAGAAACTGGTGCAGGTCGAAGAAGCTGTTCCTCTTTTCCATACCTCTGTGACCGAAATTGCAGATTTCCTTCTGTTCTTAGAGAAAAGGTCGCATCTCTCGGTACCGACATTAAGGGGTACAGGAGTATGCTGTCAGCAAGTCTTTAGAAACAAGGGATTAGATCTACGAATGATAAGGATTTGCACGACCTCATTCGTTCCTTCGAAAACATCAAAGTCACTTGAACCTAAGGTTCCAAGCTGGAACTTAGATGTGGTTCTTAAATTTCTATCCTCAGAAGAATAATTCGAACCATTACACACTGCTTCTTTTCGATAACATCACTAGAAAGTGTTTGTTTCTGATGTCTCTTGCAACGGCAAAGAGGGTCAGTGAATTGCCGCCCTTGAATCAAGAGTTGGCTTCAAACAGGAGACTCTGCAATTTGTTCATTCCAGTCTCTCTTTTCTTGCCAAAACGAAAAACCCTTCGAATTCCTGGCCCAGGAGTTTCGAAGTGAAAGGACTTTCTAGTTTGGTGGGCAGAGAGGCAGAAAGATCTCCCTTTGCCCGGTTAGAGCTCTAAATTTTTATCTGGACAGGAAGAAGCAGTTGGGGGGTTAGCAAAAAGGTCTTTGGTGCTCAGTAAAAAGACCCCAAGAGAGCAATGTCCAAGAACGCCTTAGCCTTCTTTTGTTAGAAGTGTCATTTTGGAAGCTCATAAGAATTGTTCAGATGATTCTTTTAATCTTTTAAGAGTGAGCCCACGAAGTTAGGGCAATCGCAACCTCTGTGGCTTCCAAAGAAATATGTCACTCAAAAACATTTTGGACGCAACTTATTGGAGATGCAACTCCGTGTTTGCATCCCATTATTTAAAAGACGTGCGAGTTACGTATGAGAAATGTTTTTCTTTAGGTCCGTTTGTGTCAGCACAGACGGTTCTGGGTAAAGGAGAAAGCACCAATCCTTAAATTGTGTACGTAACCCTCTTGTCGGATGTGTTCTCGTGTTTTCGGTGTATGGGAGTGTCAGTTGTCGCACAAGCGGCCTTCACTTCGCTTCATTTGAAAATCGAGTGACATCTGACTATTAGAGGGGTACAAAATTTTTATTTTGTATGTATGGATTTCGAGTTTTTTTTTGGGGGTGGTTGTTGCTAAGAGTTTGGGGGGATACTATCTGGGCAATCTTAGAACTAACACGGGTTAGGAATCGGGTGATCGGGATTGGTTGTTGTTTTGCTCCTTAAATAAAGGCGTGTTGTCATATAAGCGGATGTGCTCCATTTGACAAATGCCTTCAGTTAGGTTCTGTCGAGTAAAAGTGGATGAGACCCCATCGACAGATCCACAAGAACTCTTGGCCACAGATCACTATCTCGCTAAGGCTCTTGAGATGAAGCAGACTCCTGGGCAGTAGCCACGAAGTCTTCCATCTAATAAGGTAGGAACTAAGGTTTATTTATACCTACAACATATGTTGTTTACCTGTCTAGTCAGTTAGTTAGCTGTCTCTTGCCCTCCAACCAAAGGGTGTCATCAGCTATGTATATATCTGACAGGTAAGTTGAATGGTTATGAAAATGACATTGTTATGATACAATAAGTTTTCATACATACTTACCTGGCAGATATCAAATTGAAGACCCACCCAGCCTCCCCGCAGGAGACAGGTGGAAGAGAGAATCTGATTAGAAAACGGGAATAGTTCCTAGTCCTGCCACCCAGAGCAGGGCGGTAGATCACCTGACCTACCTGTAGCGAGTGCCGCGAAATTTGAAATTCTGTCGGGAACGACGGAGTCGATAGCTATGTATATATCTGCCAGGTAAGTATGTATGAAACTTTATTGTATCATAACAATGTCATATTGACACCACTCGATGTTTGTAGAGTCACTTGTGTAAACAAACTTCCATTTCCTGCGCTAAATCCACAAACCACTTGTACCCATAGATGCTGGTACCCTTTCTTCACAACAGTCTTAACCTGGAAGAAGAAGAGTGCACTAGATAACATTAAATAATTAGTTAAACACTAGAATGAGGTTATAAATTGCATAAATTTATTATGTATTCATGATAATTCATTTGAAAATATTCCTTGTTGTAAAAGTAACCAGACTCCCGACACAAATTTCAGTGATTTTGCTGTGAACATTAGCTATGATGTGTTATTTACGCTTTCAAATTTTTTTTATATCACTGTTACCAATTGAATTGTGTTTACCCTCCAAACTTGGGATAAGACTTACGCAAATTTTATTATTATTGCATTACTATGACATCTAGAATTCATGGAAACAGTTTGTAAAGGCATTGGCATATGTGTCAAGTTCCACTAAATTGGCAATGATGACTTGCCATTCCTTGCACGCAAACATTAAAGGTTACATTTGTTTCAGCCCTACAATTATTAGAAATTAAAAACAAATTATTTCGGTATAATCTAACGCCCGTAGACTGCGGTAAACAGACTGTGGCACTTGACGTTCTTTTATACAGTTTTTCCTCCTGAACAAGAATTTAAAGTAATATTTTTTTGGCTAGCTGTAATTAACCTGTAATTTACCTTTGAACTCTATCCTATGGTAAGGGGGACCAATAGGAATGCGGGGTTTTGGGTGTGGTAAAACACTTTGAAGGATTATATATGCCTTACAACTCTTTCCTATGGTAAGGGGGGGACCAATGGGAAAGCGGGGTTATGGGTGGGATAAAATACTTGGGGGAAGGTTTTGCCGCGTTATCTCCTCTTATTTATGACATTTGAAACACGGAATACAAGCTGAAATAAAGCAGTAAATAAACCGATAATGGAGCTGTTACATAGCCAAAATCCACCTATTACTACTGCTATTTTGATGCCAAATCCTACTACACACATCGCCATTCCTACTGCGCATGTGCCATGTTATAGGGGAGCTTTTGTTTCAGACACCACGACTTTATAAGTGGAGAATTCTGGGGGATTCATTCATTAAGTTACATAGATTCCTTTTCTTCATATGTTTTATAATCGTGTAATATTTTCAAGCTTTTTTTTCTTTGTTCCGTTGATGAATGTATTTGTTTAATATGTGCACTGACTTGTTCTCACTTCATCATGTTGTCCTATATATCTCACAATATTACATTACAATTGAGGGCAGACCCCTGAAAGTCTCTTGAGGGGTGGGACTAGAAGGTGGTTTTAGGACGTTTCGATACCTTTCTGTCAATGACGTGAAATTGATGGTACTATATTTTTACATTTTACAGACATTCCAATTTACACATGCATTTTTTCTCCCTTCTTTTTTTCTATAATCACCTTTACATGCCTTTATGATCCATAAGAATTACTTGGATGAAATTTTACTTATTACTTTATTTACTTTCATTTATTACCTTTCTGAAAGGGGTACAGGGGATCCCCCCCCCCCCCACCCCCCCCCCCCCATCTGCTAACATATTCTTCTAGGTTGGTTAGAATCCTAACCTATATGTTACACTGCTCGGATCTCGGATTGTTTTTCTTTAAAGGGTGTACAGGGGGCAGAGCTCCCCAGTCAGGTAACATGATCTACTGGGTTAGGTTAGGTTGGTGAGGTTACTATCCTAACCTATATGTTACACTTCTAAGATTGCCTTCCCTTAAGGGGGGCTTCCTCTTTGATTTTTGATGAATATTTTTGAAATGTTTCAAAATCTGGTTGTTTAAATGGCCGTAAGACATGAGCAACACCTCGGTTATCACATGGCTAAAAGCATTTTTCGAAATATTAAAATTAATGGGGTTTTGGCCCGACCCCTTCACACTGTGACGTAGGGCTGGACGTTTGGCGCCTAATGACTATTGTCATTTTGTCCTTTATCTGCCCAATTTATTAATTATTTTGATTTTTATTTCGCCTAATCTCTTACATCTGGCACCAACAATGGGTGATTCGTTGGTGAATAGTGTTCTGAGCGGGTAGCACCGTAGGGGGGTCCGTAGCATGCCCAGCAGGGAGCCGGAGTCAGTGTGTCCCAGAGTTGCATAAGGGGAGGTATGCTGCTCTTTACTCTGAGCATTTTTTTGCTATTTACCTTGTTTTTTTCTTGTTTTCTTACATCAAGTAACTCTAAATACAATTTATATACGTTTTTTGTGTATACTAGATGAAAGTGAGACATATGTCGGAAACGGATCGTGCAAACTATTGGCCTGTTTAGCAAATTTTGCTAAAAGAGGACATAGGGTGGAAAGTTGGACTGTTTTTTTTGTTGATGTGGCAGCGTCGCAGTGCCACCACCATTGTTGGCTGATGTATCCAGCGCTGTCCACCATCATCACCACCACAAAAGCACCACCAACAACAACACGAAGTTCTTTTTTGGATGCTGAGAGCCCCGCCCTCATTGCCTCTATGTCGTTTGGTGCGCAATCATCTGAGGTTTTTTCACCTTCACAGTTACGTTCTCAGTTAATGAAAGTAATAAAGGACGATGAAACAGGAGTATATGATGACAAATTATTACTTGCTTGGTTTCAAACCAAGCAACAAAAGAGTCAGGTGGTACTTGATCATAGCCTCGCCTTGAGCAAATAATACCCCTTTTTAGGGGGGGGGGGGACTTGGTGCCAGAAACCAAGCAATAAAAACACTAAGAACAATTAGAAAGAAGGAAAAAGGCATTCTGAACTAAGCGCTAGTGAGTATTTAACATTGTTTTGTATCATGGGTTTGCTCATAGAAATCAGTTTTTTCCACGAGGGGCAAAAAAAAAAACACTTCTTGACCTTTACGGCCATTTTTCTCAGTTTTCACTTTTTTCCACTTCAAACGCTAACTATTTTTTTATTTGTAGGACCAATTTTAATGTTAAATATACCATTGGAAAGAGGAAAGAAAGGCGAATATTTTGTTGGGGCTAGATTTTTTCTTAGGTTGACGAGGAACTCATGATAACCAAATCAACAAAAATTTTGGGGGGAAAATTCCCCCTCGCGCATCCAAAAAAGCAAAAATTGGAAAAACTTGTTCCCAACATTTTTTTTTTCTACTATGATATACTTTCTGTGTATAAAGCCGCATTGCAATAGCTCTAAAAATGAAGAAGAGTTACATTTTTTATTTTTTTGATTTTTTCTTATTTTTTCAATAAAAACCAAATAATCATTCAATCACACTGAAACGTTTTTTTGGAACATCACCTTATATATATGTATAACATATAATAATTTCATATAAATCGGAGCATTATTTCTATATAGGCGGACGCCACCCCCCTTAAAGGGGGGGTTACCCCCAGTCAGGTAACACGTTCTAACTAGGTTAGGTAGTATCCTAACCTATATGTTACTCTTGCTTTAACTTTGTCTTTCTTTAAGGGGGTTACGGGGGGGGGGAGGGGGGGGGGGGGGGGGGGGGGGGGGGGGGGGGGCGGGGGGGGGGGGGGGGCAGAGCACCACCGGTCAAGTAAACTTGATAATATTCCATTCATTATTCACTGAAATGACCTCTAACTTTTACTTGATATTTTTATACTTAAATACCAGATGTGTCAGGGTTGGCGGTTTAAACCCCAAGGTTTAAACCAGTCAATAAAAAACCATGGTTTTTTTGGTTATGTTATGATGGTATTTTTTTTTTTATATGTTTTTGTCTTCATGTTTCCTTTATAACTTTTATTAGGTAATATATATTTTGGCAAACTTTTTTTGGTGTTTTTTATCAGTTACTTGGATTTTCAATTAAAATTGGCAAAGTAGTCTGGCATAATTAAAATATCAATTAATTAACCCCTGAAGCATAACATCTTTCCATAACACATTTACTTACCAATTTCATCGCCAGTTTCAAGGCAACACAATTACTGTAATGAGCCTTCATTCTTGCTATTTGCCCTTCCATTGCTTTGTGGCATTTTTTGCAAATAGCTCTACAACCCTTTCTGCCTTCCACCACTTTTCATAAAATTTCCATGATCTGCTTTTCCTACCTGTCATGTTTTGATCAGTTATTTTCAGCACTATGACCACTTGCAGTCATGCACAATATTGAAAAACAACCAGAGAGTGATTGTAGCCTACCATGACTAGAGTAACATGCCACTATGCAGGCATGCCAGTAGCACTAGCTTGGCATTGTTCTTACAGTTGCCAACTAGCCATATTTACGATCATGTAATCATATTAATCTGTTATTTAAATCTGGATTTATTTATTTATTTTAGATGTTAATAAATAAAAACCAATTTGAATATAGAAAGTCAGAAAAGTTCATTAATTAAAATATAACCATTAAAATGGTCAATTGGTAACTTGATATTTGACTCAATAGTAATAATATATATATATATATATATATATATATATATATATATATATATATATATATATATATATATTATATATATATATATATTATATATTTATTTTATATTATATATATATATTTTATATATATTATTATATATATATATATATATATATATATATATATATATATAATATTAGCACTATCCCTTTGGGTTGTAGTAATTACTTCACACAAAGTATTTTTTTATCTGAATGGGAGGGGGTCACAATTGGCAACAGCTGTAAGTGTGTGTGCTGACCCATTTTTGAATAATTAAACCAGTCATATGGTGCCACTCTGTTCCTCTAAAAAAAGAAATGTAAGATAAGTATTCTCGCTTTAATAGCGTCTTTGGTCATTTTCTTTTCTTGCCTATAGTTTAGGACACTGCAGCCATGTCGAGGATCGTAGGCCCAACGTGTCTTACCATAAATGAATTGTTCTTTAGTTGCTGTTGGTTTGTGTGGATGAAATGAAATTTTTATCGGATATGGGAATTGATTGATATTAAGACCAAAGTCCATCATAAAGAGCCGTTTAACACCAGCGACATTCACAAAGAGATATGTATCACAACACAAATAATTACTGGAAACAGATATGTGAATGAATTGTTCAAGATAAGCTAACTATAAAGATTAAAACATTTTCCCCCAATTTTATTCCCCCTCCCGAAGTTGATGATCATACAAATTGGAGCTCCTGACTCCCAAATTAAGTTGGCCTACAATATCCATGTCATTTATCTAATAGTCCACTTATTTTCGGCGGCCTCACTCAATTGATCTGTACACTATCACCAAGTATCAGGTACCATATATATTCAGGGAAGAAAATCTAACTTAAATAAAAATGATACACAGTTTTGATGTTTAAAGCCAGCCGAGTGCGTTTGTCTCTTAACTTCCCTCCGGCATGCACCACAGGCAGCCTATGTAGTGTGTTTCAATACATTCTATCGATGCTGGCTTTTATGACCATTATTCGGCTAATTTTCTCCTAGTAATATTTTTTTCTTTATTTGTTCACTATCCAGTAGACAGGCACTAACATCATATTATATCCATCACGTTTGTTCAATGCATTTACCCTTGTTAATATGATTTTATAATGCGTCTCCAACAGTCATAAAAATTTGACAACCGAATGTGCAATATGCAGCTGTGTGCAAGGCATTAGGGCGTCAATCACTGGAGTAGCGATCTCCCTGCCGAGAGTGACTATTATTATCATTATTATTATTATTTATTATTATTATTATTTCTTCTTCTTTCTTATTCTTCTTCTTCTTCTTCTTCTTCTTCGAGAAAAATTACCTTACGATTCTTCTTCTTCTTCTTCTTCTTCGAGAAAAATTACCTTACGAAAACACACCTAAGCACTCCAACCATTGTGGTCAGGCCTAAGCATCTGCTCTTGGATCTAAGCAGTGTCAATCATAATGGTTCCTGTGTAAATACAGGACTCTTTGCATATGGTAGCGAAGCATAACTAACTAAACAGTAATACATCACTAACCACCACACTCGCAATGGCACTTACTCAGTAAGCACTCACACTTGAATTTACATAGCCTGAGATTGGAGCTACAGAAGCAAAAAAGGAAGAAAATGGACAAGAAAGAAAATAAGGAAATATGGAGATGCTACATCAGAAGCAACCCCGACGGAGAGAGGATCGAGAAGAAAGATTGGTAACATCTGGAATGAGAGGAATAACACCCCCCAAAAAACAGAGCAGAGGCTGGCCAGACTAGTAAGGAACATAAAGAAAAAGAACTGGCTCTCCCAACAGAAAAGAGAAGAACTGGAAAGGGAAATGTCACACGACAACGAATTACACGAAGATGAACTGAAAGACGATGCCACAGAAGACGACAGGGAGGATGAAGTATCAAACAACGACACACGAAGGAACACCGACGAAGTAACAGAGAGGACGGAATGGGTAGAAAAGATTAGACACTGGATGGAGCCAGATACAGAGGAACAATGATCCCCTCCATGAAAGCCTACAAACACAAGAAATTAAGGGAGAAAACAAGTGAGGTCAATGAAATAATGGGCATAATACACACCACCAGTATCACAGAAACAAATAACTTGGCATATGCAGGAGCAAGATTAGTAGCAGAACTGATGGGGATTCGAACACCAACACCACCAGCACAACCAAACCCAAACAAAAACCAAAACAGCAACCTCCTTGGAAAAGGCGCCTGGAAAAACAAATCATGGTGATGAGATCTGACTTGAGTAAACTGAAAGAGATGGCAGAAAAAAGGCTAAGAAGCAAGAAAACAAGGGAGGAACTCAACGAGAAATACAAAGTACAAGAGAGGGGACTAAACAACACAATAGAAGATGTAAAACAGAGGCTTAAGGCCAAAGCACATAAGATCCAACGGTACATGAACAGGAATAAGGGATACCAACAGAACAAACTATTCGGAACCAACAGACACTATACAGCCAACTAAGAGGGGATGACAACCACCCAGAAATTCCTGAAGCAAGAAAGAGACTCTGGGTGGGAAAACATATGGAGCAATCCGGTATCACACAACAAACATGCAACATGGCTCCAGGAAGTCAAGGAAGAAGAAACAGGGAGAAGTAAAACAAAGATTCACAGAAATCACGACAGACACAGTCAGACACTAACTAAAGAAAATGTCAAACTGGAAAGCCCAGGTCCCGATGAAGTCCATGGATACTGGCTCAAAAACTTCAAGGCCCTACACCCACGAATAGCAGAACAACTCAGCATTGTATCTCAATCACCATGCACCCAAATGGATGACCACAGGAAGAACATCCTTAGTACAAAAAGACAAGAGTAAGGGAAATATAGCCAGTAACTACAGGCCTATCACCTGCCTACCAATAATGTGGAAGTTACTAACAGGTATCATCAGGGAAAGGCTATACAACTACTAGAGGAGACAAACACCATCCCCCACCAACAGAAAGGCTGCAGAAGGAAGTGTAGGGGCACAAAAGACCAGGCTCCTGATAGACAAAATGGTAATGAAGAAACAGTAGGAGAAGGAAAACCAACCAAAGCATGGCATGGATAGACTATAAGAAAGCCTTCGACATGATACCACACACATGGCTAATAGAATGCCTGAAAATATATGGGGCAGAGGAAAAACACCATCAGCTTCCTCAAAATACAATGTGCAACTGGAATACAATACTTACAAGCTCTGGAATAACGACTAGCAGAGGTTAATATCAGGAGAGGGATCTTCCAGGGCGACTCACTGTCCCCACTACTCTTCGTAGTAGCCATGATTCCCATGACAAAAGTACTACAGAAGATGGATGCCGGTACCAACTCAAGAAAAGAGGCAACAGAATCAACCATCTGATGTTCATGGACGACATCAAGCTGTAGGTAAGAGCATCAAGGAAATAGATTCACTAATCCAGACTGTAAGGATTGTATCTGGGACATCAGGATGGAGTTGGAATAGAAACATACGGAAAAGGCAAAGTAACGAGAAAACTGAAGGGATAAAGCACCAGATGGTAGCAACATCAAACACATAGATGAGAACAGGATACAAATACCTGGGAATAATGGAAGGAGGGGATTATAAAACACCAAGAGATGAAGACACGATCAGGAAAGAATATATGGCAGAGACTCAAGGCGATACTCAAGTCAAAACTCAACGCCGGAAATATGATAAAAGCCATAAACACATGGGCAGTGCCAGTAATCAGATACAGTGCAGGAATAGTGGAATGGACGAAGGCAGAACTCCGCAGCATAGATCAGAAAACCAGGAAACATATGACAATACACAAAGCACTACACCCAAGAGCAAATACGGAACAGACTATACATAACACGAAAGGAAGGAGGGAGAGGACTACTAAGTATAGAGGACTGCGTCAACATCGAGAACAGAGCACTGGGGCAATATCTGAAAACCAGTGAAGACGAGTGGCTAAAGAGTGCATGGAAGAAGGACTAATAAAAGTAGACGAAGACCCAGAAATATACAGAGACAGGAGAATGACAGACAGAACAGAGGACTGGCACAACAAACAATGCACGAATAATACATGAGGACAGACTAAAGAACTAGCCAGCGATGACACATGGCAATGGCTACAGAGGGAAGAGTTAAAAAAAGGAAACTGAAGGAATGATAACAGCCGGCACAAGATCAGGCCCTAAGAAACCAGATATGTTCAAAGAACGATTAGACGGAAATAACATCTCTCCCATATGTAGGAAGTGCAATACGAAAAATGAAACCATAAAACCACATAGCAAGCGAATGCCCGGCACTTGCACAGAACCAGTACAAAAAGAGGCATGATTCAGTGGCAAAAGCCCTCCAATGGAGCCTGTGCAAGAAACATCAGCTACCTTGCAGTAATAAGTGGTACGAGCACCAACCTGAAGGAGTGATAGAAAACGATCAGGCAAAGTTCCTCTGGGACTATGGTATCAGGACGGATATTGGGTGATACGTGCAAACTAGAACCAGACGTGACGTTGATTGACAAAGTCAAGAAGAAAGTATCACTCATTGATGTCGCAATACCATGGGACACCAGAGTTGAGAGAAAGAGAGGGAAAAAATGGATAAGTATCAAGATCTGAAAATAGAAATAAGAGGGATATGGGATATGCCAGTGGAAAATCGTTACCCATAATCATAGGAGCACTAGGCACGATTTCCCAAGATCCCTGAAAAGGAATCTAGAAAAACTAGAAGCTGAAGTAGCTCCAGGACTCATGCAGAAGAAAGTGTGTCCTAGAAACGGCACACATAGTAAGAAAAGTGATGGACTCCTAAGGAGGCAGGATGCAACCCGGATCCCCACACTATAAATACCACCCAGTCGAATTGGAGGACTGTGATAGAGCAAAAAAAAAAAAATAATAATAATAACAATAATAATAACTAACAATAATAATAATAATAATAACAATAATAACAACAATAATAATAATAATAATGGCTTAAAAAGCAGGAAGATATTTACCATCTGGTAACAGACCGCAACATACCCAGAGCCAAGGTCAAGAGAGAAGGCAAGATATCACTGGTTATCATAGTATTATTGCAACAGTTTCAGCCTCTCCAAGTGTGCTTTACGACGTTTAAAGCACACACGCACACAATTATATATCATATATATATATATATATATATATATATATATATATATATATATATATATATATATATATATATATATATACATATATATATATTTACATATATACACATATATATATATATTATCTACATATATATACATATATATATATATATATATATATATATATATATATATTATATTATATATATATATATATATATATAATGTAATAAATGCCAAACTTTATTAACATGAAATGCTTTGTATATGTGCATCTTCAAACTTTAACAAACAAAAATCGTGAAAATTTACAACTATTTTAAAATAAAGAAACATATATTTACAAAATTAATATAACTTAAAAAGTGTACAATATAAAAGACATAGTGCTCAACAAAACATTCAAAGGAGGAGCAGAAGAACGAATGACCAAGACCTGACACCAACTTACGACTTCAGCTATGCGAGATAAAGAGGAGAAGCGGAAACGTTGATTCAAAGATGGAACAAACCGTTTGATATAAAAGGACCAAGGTACTATAAGGTAATCACCATGGCTTGTACCACCAATAATAGAGAAAAGCTTTTATTCACCTCTATTTTATATATAGAATCATGGTTCTTTTATATAAGGAATTTCTGGTTTTACTCAGTTTCTGACCCATTCTAAAACTGTATCCCATGAGGCTACAATATCTTATCTGCAATAACCTCACGCCAGGATCCAACATAGATGCCTTTACATATCTTCACCTGGAATCCGTATAAACAAAGACATACATACACACACACACACATATATATATATATAATAATATATATATATATATATATATATATATATATATATATATAATATATATATATATATATATATATATATATATATATATATAATCTCGAGTATAAAAGCCCATTAAAACAAATTGGTTTAAAAAAAGCTAAGGACTATATTACCGGTGGACTACTGGGAGTTAGTCCACCGAAAATATAGACCTTAGCTTTATATCAGTGTTTTAATGGGCTTTTTATACTTGAGACGTATCCTATTTTAACGAAGAATTTATTTACACATACACTCAATATTAATATTATATATATATATATTTATATATATATATATATATTAATATATATATATATATGTGTGTGTCGGTGTGTGTATAGTATATATATAAGTAGATATTGCATTGCACTACTGAAAATTTGCTACTCTCTTCCTGCCAAGTGAAATTTCATAAAGTACGGTAATTAAGTCTCCTTGTCACAATTTTTTCAAATGTGATTAAACATACGCAGGGAAATTTCTTTGTTGTATCTTCTATTTCAGTCTTGCATTTTAACTAAAGTGCAATATATTCTCGACATTACTTCAATCACATTTTTGTTTATAATTACGATATTTGCTGACGCTTTGGTCATGAATGATGGTAGTAAATTGATAATAGTTAATAATAGTAAAACCAATGTGGACTCTTAGTACCGTCAGGCACACACTACCACATCTTCTGTGACTACACTGTTCACACTTTTCTGATTCAACACATCTTCCATTGAAACGAACGTTAAAACTTACCGTCAGGTTTACAAAGATCTACGTGAGCTTTGAAAGTTCCAAGTGAATCGAGGACCCAAACTCAACTGAGTAGATAACAAGCAAGCGTAGCACAGCAAGTACTACGGTTGCCCTTTCCAAAACTGCTTATGATTACAAAATTTTTTCAAGCACCATCCTCAACCTGCTTATCTTTCTCGCTTCTTTTTGTATGAAATACTATCTAATTTTTCTCAGAACCTATTCAAGTATCCACTTTGTTTTATGTTTAAGTGAGGGTTCATTTTGCGATTTTTTATGAATATCTTAAAATATGAATGCTTATGAAGTACGACCGAGGTTGAATACATACTTAATCTAATCTGAAAACATCAACCAACCTACCTTTACCTACCCATCACTTTGGAAAAACTTTCAGGAAAGAAATGAGATACACCAAGGTAAAACTTAAGCTTCAATTACAATATCATTTTTTTCAATTTTACTTAGTGTGAAGGGAACTACACAAATGTCATATTTCCTACAGCTTTTCTTCAAAAATCGGCCCGTAAGCGGGGCCTCATTGCCTCACTACACGAAAGCTACCTCCAGATTACCAGGACACGTCTTCAAATCTAACTAAAAGGGCAACAGGCAATGGAAGAAATGAAAAAATGACCTTTGGCAGAAATCAGAAAAACGGGGAGCTGTAGGAAATGCATTGCGTATACTATAAACAACTTGAAGATTCTCCAAGACATGGGGCCATATCTTCCCATAAGCAGCCTCTTCCTAAGGAAGGTCTGGCTGGCACATTGGTGCCCTACGACCCAAGGCTCTTCTCCAGTTGGATACATCTTTCAAACTTGAAGAGGAAAGGCGAGACGAGACAAATAACAGCCATGTGCAGACTTACTCGGAATCTGATACTGGACAGTAATAAAATGCGTCATATGGCGCATGGTAAAAGGTAAGCAAAGAGAACCATCGGACAGTTAACTGTAAGAAAATAATTCAGGATAATCCGGTCACAAACTGAAATGACATCTTAACATTTTCCAGTTTGTCATATTTTATCACAGATTTTGCAATGAATTTTGTATGCTATAAATTACAGAAAAGAATACCCAAGCTGAAAAACTTCAAAACCCTAAGAATCTCCAAAAAAACCTTCCATCATAAGAAAACTTAGCCACGTTAGTTCAATCAAAATTCAGGTCTGTTGACGGTTAAATATATTCCTGGCTCTTTTCAAGCTGCATCTGCAATGTCCTGGAGTAATTGAGTTTCGAGCAACATCAATATATGGACAAAATAAAAAAAATTCTTGTATCATGAATCAAGCCAAATATCGACTGCTTCATTTGCACACACGAGGGGTTCAGTTAAAATGAATGTCACTCAATCCTGTTCTATAGAAGTCAAACACAAGTAGAGTTTTAAAATGAAGTCATGGCCTGTTTGAACTTCGTGGTTTAAAAAAAACTGGTGATGAATATGAACAGACATTAAAATTCAGGATTAGGCATGTCTGGTAAATTATATAGGCAACCTTTCCATAGGTCTTAACGATACGTAAGTTGTTTCTGTTTGTAACATTATTTCTGAAAATCCTCCTCGATCTCCCTTCCCACAACTAACCTCTGATGGTTTTTTCTTTTTGTTTGACATTTATTACTTCCAAATTGTGTCCCATTCGTGCCAATATTGAAGCATGAATAAACACAAAAGCAACTGGAACACATTCTGAAATGTTATCTTTATGTTTTTTTGCATATTATATATATATAATATATATATATAATATAATATATATATATATATATATATATATATATATATATATATATATATATATATAATATATATATATATATATATATATTATATATATATATATATATATATATATATATATATATAGATATGAAGTGAAAACAACCTTTTCGATAGCTTATAGGTACATATATATATAGGTTATTGTATACAACTATTATGTACAGCTCACACTTAACTGAATGAGCATTATATTCAATACCCATCTCGTAGTTACAGTAACGATGACAAACATTATCAGAGATAAGTTCCACTCCCTCTCACCACATTTCCCAACCCTTGCACGAACCCATTCGTTATGCGACCTGTTGTTATTTTCACTCATGATCCCATGGGTGGGTACCGCCTACAACACGCTCTCTTAGTACACAATAAAGCCACTAAATGGTTCTTTCTCTTTTTGCAGCACCCCTTGTGTGTGTGTAGATATAGTATATATATATATATATATATATATATATATATATATATATATATATATATATATATATATATTATATATATACTTATATATATATATTACATATAAATAAAGGTTTTTTTGGCACGAAGGAAAAAAATGAAAACACGAGATAGCCGAGTACTTTCGGTCCTATTCGGACCCTTTAATAGGACCGAAAGTACTCGGCTATCTCGTTTTTTTCATTTTTTTCCTTCGTGGCAAAAAAACCTTTTATTTATACATAGCATCACGTTTTATATACTTCGTGATCAAGTTATTCTATTTACATATATATTACATATAATATATATAATATATATGTATATATATAATATATATATATATATATGAATATAAATATAATATATATATATATGTATATATATATAATATATATATATATATATTATATATATATATATTTATTATAATACCCCCCTAACAAAAACTACACAAATGACGACCCTTACCTGTTGGTAGAATTGTCAACTAGGCTAATAAGCCTACATAAATACAAATCTGCTCTTTATTACCCAAAACAGATGAGCATAAAATAGAACAAAATGATTAATAGTCATGGTTAAAAAAACCCAAGTCTGCCCCACAAGTACTGTAAAAAATTATCATTCACTCTCCTGGATTAGTCTAAGTAATCACTCCAAGTCTCAAATGGTCAACTGCTACATTTTAATAGTCAAGTTTAGAGAATCCCGTTTCTAGAACCATCTGTAACAATATATAGTATTATATTCCTTACTATACAATGTTAAATATTGTATACACTTCACACTTCTCTCTTTTCAAAGGCAACTGTTTCTAAGTCATTTCAATATGTGCCGTACCTTTGGATATGGGCTTTTCCTCACACCTGGTGTTCTCTCGACCGTCTTTCCTCCTATCTCAAAGGAATGTGTCTTTCCCTTAAGTGCCTCGAGTGGTTGGACCTGTAGGACACGTACAAACGAATGTACATATCTACCACAACCCAAAATCGCCCGTGGCAACAGTCCAAACAGCCACCAGCCCAAAATGCACACACATCAGATTCCTTCATTCCAGGAAGGCTATATCTAGGCGAGCCCTGTCTCCAAGCCAGGGCAGCTGATACATCATGTAATTCACTAACACATCAATTCATACCTATAGGATGGCTCAGCCACCTATGTCCTTGTGCACTCCTGTCGCACACCACATCAGCAACTAATGCACCAATGTATCAATTTGCCATGTGATTTAGGGACTACCTCCGTTTGGTGGAGCCCTTGTGCCTCGCCAGATGCACAGAAGTTTAAGAAATCCTAGCGCAAAAATTGTGATCAGTATGACAGCGAGCATGACCACTATTACTGGAATTGCGTAACGTTCGTTGAAAAAAAAACTCATCCTCGCCACTATCCTCCAACGGCGGGACTGTAACAGTCCACTGTAGGCAGAATTCGAACTGCCTCATTGTTTCCATGTAAGTGTTTCATGAAGCAGTTGTAGCAGCTTCACAAGGGAAAATTTCAAGGGAAATGTTGCCGTTGCGAACTTAGGAGTCAACCTTAAAAGATGCGGCGTATGAATGGGGATCAAATATATTTTTATGGGAGATTTACTTTATAGATACTATGGGATTTAAAGGTACGTTATCAGATAAGGGTTACTTGTTGACATACCAGTTAGTGATAAAAAACTGTTTCATAGCTATATATTTAGACCATTTCCTAGTTCTTTTTCAAGGGGTCGGTAGTGGTTTGGACAGGGGTAAAGGTGATGTATATATTAAGTGAAGAATTCCAGTCCTTGGCAGTTGACTATGAAGTAGGATGTGTGTTAGTTTATGTCAGATATGTATGTGAAAAAGATATTCACTCTACGATGTATTGACCTGTCAGGTTGCGAACTAGAATTAGCTCATGAGGATTTACCGACTCACTGTGACTTTAGAGAATTCCCTGATCCGTATCAAAATATCGACGGAGACAATGACAGCGGTTCTTCTGCGCCAGATGCAAGATTTTCTACTACATGCAATGGGGACAACAACTCACTCGTTCTACAGGGATCCCAGTTGTCTGATGGTTCCTGCCGTGTTTTTCTCGGATTGGTTCATTGTGCTTAGTCGGCGTGTCGACAACTCGTCACGAAAGCGTTTATGAAACACTTACATGGAAACCTTGAGGCAGTTCGAATTCCGCCTACAGTGGACTGTTACAGTCTCGCCGTTGGAGGATAGTGACAAGGATGGTTTTTTTTTTTCAACGAACGTTACGCAATTCCAGTAATTGTGGTCATGCTCGCTGTCATACTGATCACAATTTTTGCGCTAGGAGTTCTTAAACTTCTGTGCATCTGGCGATAGGCCCACAAGGGCTCCACCAACGGAGGTAGCCCTAAATCACATGGCAAATTGATACATTGTGGCATTAGTTGCTGGTGGTGTGCGACAGGAGTGCACAAAGGACATAGGTTGGCTGAGCCATCTTATAGGTATGAATTGATGTGTTAGTGAATTACATGATGTATCAGCTGCCCTGGCTTGGGACAGGGCTCGCCTAGAGATAGCCTTCCTGGAATGAAGGAATCTGATGTGTGTGCATTTTGGGCTGGTGGCTGTTTGGAGGCACTTAAGGGAAAGACACATTCCTTTGAGATAGAAAGAAAGACGGTCGAGAGAACACCAGGTTTGAGGAAAAGCCCATCTCCAAAGGTATGGCACGTATTGAAATGACTTAGAAACAGTGCCTTTGAAAGAGAGAAGTGTGAAGTGTATACAAATATTTAACATTGTATAGTAAGGAATATAATGAATACTCTATTCTTGTTACAGATGGGTCCCATATCATGGTTCTAGAAACGGGATTCTCTAAACTTGACTATTAAAATGTAGCAGTTGACCATTTGAGACTTGGAGTGATTACTTAGACTAATCCAGGAGAGTGGAATGATAATTTACAGTTCTTGTGGGGCAGACTTGGGTTTTTTTAACCATGACTTATTAATCATTTTGTTCTATTTTATGTTCATCTGTTTTGGGTAATAAAGAGCATATTTTGTATTCATGTGAGCTTATTAGCCTAGTTGACAATGCTACCAACAGGTAAGGGTTGTCATTTGTGTAGTTTTGTTAGGGGGTTATATATATTTTATATAGATAGGGATATATTATATATATATATATATATATATATATATATATATATATATATACCTATATATATATATATAGATATATATATATATATATATATATATAATATATATATATATATATATATATATATATTTATATTATTTTTATATTTTATATATATATTTATATATATATATATATATTATATATATAATTATATATATATATATATATATCACACACAAGGGGTGCTGCAGAAAGAGAAAGAACCTTTAGTGGCTTTATTGTGTACTAAGAGAGTGTGTTGCTAGCGGTACCCACCCATGGGATCATGAGTGAAAATAACAACAGTTGCATAACGACTGGGTTCGTGCAAGGGTGGGGAAGTGTGGTGAGAGGGAGTGGAACTTATCTCCGATAATGTTTGTCATCGTTACTGTAACTACTAGATGGCTATTAAATATGATGCTCATTCAGTTAAATGTGTGCTGTGTATAATATGTTGTATACAGTAACCTATATATATGTACTTATAAGCTATCGAAAAGGTTGTTTTCACTTCTATATATATATAAGATAGATATATATATATATATATATATATATATATATATATATATATATATATAATATGCAAAAAAACAAAGATAGCATTCAGAATGTGTTTCCAACTGCTTTTTGTGTTTATTCGTGCTTCAATATTGGCACGAATGGGACACAATTTGGAAGAATCATAAATGTCAAACAAAAAGAAAAACCATCAGAGGTTAGTTGTGGAAGGGAGATCAAGAAGGATTATCCAAAATAATGTTACAAACCGAAACAACTTACGTATCGTTAAGGCCTATGGAAAGGGTGCCTATATAATATACCAACCATGTCTAAACCTAAATTTTAATGTCTTTGTTCATATTCATCACCAGTTTTTAATTTTTTAATTTCAAACCATGAAGTTCAAACAGGCCATGACTTCATTTTAAAACACTACTTGTGTTTTACTTTTATAGAACAGGATTGAGTGACATTCATTTCAATTGAACCCCTCGTGTGTGCAAATGAAGCAGTCGATATTTGGCGAACTCTTACAGAATAGTGATGCTGCTTGATTCATAATGCAAGAATTTTTTCTTTGTCCATATATTGATGTTGCCTCTAAACTCAGATTGCTCCAGGACTTTTGCAGATGCAGCTTGAAAAGAGCCAGGAATATATTTAACCGTCAACAGACCTGAATTTGATAGAACTAACGTGCTAAATTTTCTTATGATGGAAGGTTTTTGGAGATTCTTAGGGTTTTGAAGTTTTTCAGCTTGAGTATTCTTTTCTGTAATTTATAGCATACAAAATTCATTGCAAAATCTATGATAAAAATATGGACAAACTGGAAAATGTTAAGCATGTCATTTCAGTTTGTGACCGGCGGATTATCTGAATTATTTCTTACAGTGACTGTCCGATGGTTCTCTTTGCTTACCTTTTACCATTCCCCTAAATTGAGTCGTTTGTGCTCTAAAGTGTGCGTGAATGAACTGCGCCATATGACACATTTTAGTACTGTCCAGTATCAGATTCCGAGTAAAGCCCCTTCCACACGAGGGGCAAAGACATGATGGGCACTCTGATTTGCCCGTAATTCTCTCGCTTTTCAACAGTGTTACCAGATCAAACCGTCCAAGGGAGGCAGTAGTCACAGTCAGGCGAACCTATGACATGGACCACACTCGTGATTGCGATCCACTCACAAGATTGGTAACAGTGTCTGCCCGCCGTGCATTTGCCCCTCGTGTGGAAGGGGCTTAAGTCTGTACATGGCTGTTATTTGTCTCGTCTCGCCTTTTCTCTTCAAGTTTGAAAGATGGATCCAACTGGAGAAGAGCTTTGGGTCGTAGGGCACCAATGTGCCAACCAGACCTTCCTTAGGAAGAGGTTGCCTATGGGAAGATATGGCCCCATGTCTTGGAGAATCTTCAAGTTATTATAGTATACGTAATGCATTTCCTACAGCTTCCCGTTTTTCTGATATCTGCTAAAGGTAATTTTTTTTCATTTCCTTCCATTGCCTGTTGCCCTTTTAGTTAGATTTGAAGACGTGTCATGGTAATCTGGAGGTAGCTTACGTGTAGTCAGGCAATGAGGCCCCACTTACGGGCTGATTTTTGAAGAAAAACTGTAGGAAATATGACATTTGTGTAGTTCCCTTCAACACATTAAGTAAAATTCAAAGATATATTGTAATTGAAGCTTAAGTTTACCTTGTTGTATCTCATTTTCTTTCCTGAAAGTTTTTTGAAGAAAAGCTGTATGAAATATGACATTTGTGTAGTTCCCTTCAACATATTAAGTAAAATTCAAAGATATATTGTAATTGAAGCTTAAGTTTACCTTGGTGTATCTCATTTTCTTTCCTGAAAGTTTTTTGAAGAAAAGCTGTAGGAAATATGACATTTGTGTAGTTCCCTTCAACATACTAAGTAAAATTCAAAGATATATTGTAATTGAAGCTTAAGTTTACCTTGGTGTATCTCATTTTCTTTCCTGAAAGTTTTTCCAAAGTGATGGGTAGGTAAAGGTAGGTTGGTTGATGTTTTCAGATTAGATTAAGTATGTATTCAACCTCGGTCGTACTTCATAAGCATTCATATTTAGTTATTCATAAAAAGTCGCAAATTGAACCCTCACTTAAACATATAAGTGGATACTTGAATAGGTTCTGAGAAAAATTAGATAGTATTACATACAAAAAGAAGCAAGAAAGATAAGCAGGTTTGAGGAGGGTGCTTGAAAGATTTTGTAATCATAAGCAGTTTTGGAAAGGGCAACCGTAGTACTTGCTGTGTTACGTTTGCTTGTTATCTACTCAGTTGAGTTTGGGTCCTCGATTCACTTGGAACTTTCAAAGCTCACGTAGATCTTTGTAAACCTGACGGTAAGTTTTAACGTTCGTTTCAATGGAAGATTGGTTGAATCAGAAAAGTGTGAAACAGTGTAGTCACAGAAGTCGTAGTGTGTGCCTGACGGTACTACGAGTTCCACATTGGTTTACTATTATTATTATTATTCATTTACTACCATCATTCATGATCAAAGCGTCAGCAAATATCGTAACTATAAACAAAAATGTGATTGAAGTAATGTCGAGAATATATTGCACTTGAGTTAAAATGCAAGACTGAAATAGAAGGTACAACAAAGAAATTTCCCTGCGTATTTTAAATTCACATTAGAAAAAATTGTGACAAGGGAGACTTTAATTACCGTA
>NC_087208.1:73409279-73415102 GCF_015104395.2 Macrobrachium nipponense | reverse complement strand
AGTATTTGAGTGTGATGGACCACTTGGCTCCACCCCTCACAACCATCTAGGCTACTTATAGAAAGTATTTCAATTTGTATATTTCTTATATCATAAAATATTTATTATATTATTTCCGAAACAATGTGAAAATAAATGTGAAATGAAATGCAGTGAAATGTGGGCATCGGCGTGTAAGAGGTTGACAAAGAGGCAGGTAGAAGTGTACTGATTTTTTATTACAGTCAAGGGAAATATAAATATACAGCATGCGGACGGAAATGTGGTCACCGACCCGCGAGAGAGTAAAAGTGGGCCGGCGAGACCCGATTTGTGTTTCTTGAGGAGACATATACAAAAATATAAAAGTACACAATATGTGGTTATATAAGCTTTATACACTGACGGAAAGCCCGCTGAATGCTTCTCAGGGGGAAGTGAGAACAACGCGAATGATGAATTATGTACAGAGAAAAATTATGAATAAGCGTTGTCCTTACAAATACTCCCCCCCTAAGACAACTAATTAGGGTTATGATTGTGGCTGACTTCTTTGTACTTCGGGTGGTAGTCACTCGCGGTAAGCGAGCTGGACGGCGGAGGCGCCCTCGGGGTGCGTGATATTAGTTGTTGTGGTAGATCCTCGGGGTTTTCCGGGGACGGGATGCCTCCCCTGAGGTGATCCTCGGGGGGTTCGACCGTCTTTCGAGGGCGGCCGCGGCTACGGCTAGGAGGTTTGGCGATCGAAGGAGTCGCTTTTTTCCGAGGAAGATTGAGGCGCCCTGTGGAATCCGCGTCTGCGAGTCCTCGTCCATGATGAAGGCTGGTTTCAGGCGATCGATTGTGTACCCACGTTCCCCATCGCGACCGTTGATTGGATAAGGGAGATATGCCTTGTCAGTGGTCGTCGGGATTAGGACGCGGAAGGGACCGCGGTAGGGTCTCGTTAGAGGCGGTCGGCGGGCGTCGTCCCTGACGAAGACGTAAGATTGCGGGACTTGCACGATGATAGGGCCTTTCGGGAGGAAACGTTTGGTTCTGTCGGAGAAGGTTTTGACGCAGGGCGTGAACTTCCCGGCGGATTCCCGAAGCCTGGCGATGGAGACGTCAGCGTCGTCGGCATTGGTCGGGAAGAACTCGCCAGGGGACTGTTAATGGCTCCCCGTATACCTTCTCCGCGGGTGATGCTTCGCCGTTTGCCCGCGGGGCAGTCCTGAGACCGAGGAGGACCCACGGTAGTTGGCTCTTCCAATTTTCGTCGGTGCAGCGCGCCATCAGGGAAGCCTTGATCGAACGGTGGACTCTCTCCACCATGCCGTTAGCTGCTGGGTTGTAGGCGGTGGTGCATGTAGCGACGTTCCCATTAGGCGGGCCAGGGCAGTCCACAACTCCGACAGGAAAACTGGTCCGCGGTCTGTCGTGATTTCGTCTGGCACTCCGAATCGACTGATCCAGCTGGCGAGGAGTGCTTCGGCACATGCTTTCGTGGTCGCCTCCGACATCGGCGTTGCCCTCGGGCCATCTGGTGGAGCGATCGATTACCGTCAGGAGGTACCTGGCGCCTTCCGACGGGGGCAGGGGCCAACGACGTCTATGTGGGATGTGGGCCGAATCTTCGTTTCGGCTGCGGAAATTTCCCCACGCCTGATTTCCGTGTGCCGACTGATTTAGCTAGTTTGGCAAGGCACGCAGGTCCTGGCCCACTCGAGGGAAGTCCTTCCGAATTCCATGCCAGACGAACTTCTCCGTCAGGAGGCGCACCGTCGTCCCGGCCCGAGGGGATGCGAGAGTCGTGTATGACGTCGAACACGGCTTTCCTTCGGGAGGCTGGGATCAGCGGGTGCGGTGGGCGGCCCGTGCTGATGTGCAGAGGAGCGTCATGCCTGCGGGTCCGAAAGGCACGTCTTCCCACTTGAGGGCGGTGATGCAGTGCGGTATGCGGCAGTCTCCGGGTCGGCAGCCTGTTCCCCGGGCGAGGTCTTCGTAGTCGACCCCGAGACGCACGGCGTTGATTTCTATCCTCGATAGGGCGTCTGCCACGGGGTTCTTCTCGCCAGGCACGTACTGGGATGGTGCAACCGAACTCTGCGATGGCTGCTAGGGGGTGCCTCTGTTGTCTCGCTGACCAAGCGTCGCCCGCCTTGGTGAAGGCGTGTACCAAAGGGAGGTGGTCCGTCCTGATCGTAAAGGGGGAGCCCTCGAGGAGGTAGCGGAAATGTCGCACTGCTTGGTACACTGCCAGGAGTTCGCGGTCGAACGTGCTGTACCTCG
Source organism: Macrobrachium nipponense (assembly GCF_015104395.2). Classification (NCBI taxonomy): domain Eukaryota; kingdom Metazoa; phylum Arthropoda; class Malacostraca; order Decapoda; family Palaemonidae; genus Macrobrachium; species Macrobrachium nipponense. The sequence continues at coordinate 73,412,852 of NC_087208.1, read as the reverse complement.
TCTCGGCGGCTGATAGTTTTTTTTTGTTTTGCTGTAGAAGGCGAGTGGCTGGGGCTCGCCCTGGACCACCTGCTCGAGGTACAGCCCCGCAGGCGACGTTGCTGGCGTCGGTGGTGAGGCGTAAAGGTGCAGCAGGGTCTTGGCGGCATAATGTCGCCGCTCTGGCGAGGGCCCTCTTCGTCTCGTTTTTTTGAAAGCCTTCTCTTGTTCGGCGGCCCACGTTAGGGTTTCCTTTGGTTTCCCTTTCAGGACCTGTGTTAGAGGAGACATGGTGCGGCGGCGGAGGGGATGAATCGGCGGTAGTAATTGACCATTCCGATGAACTCCTGCAGGGACTTGACCGTGGTTGGTTGTTGGGAACTTCTGACCACCGCCTACCTTCGAGGCCATGGGGCGCACGCCCGTCGCGGAGATCTCGTGTCCGAGGAAGTCCACCTTCTCGGCGCCGAAGGTGCATTTGTCGAAACGGACGACCAGCCCGTTTTCCTGCAGGCGCTTCAGGACCGCTCGGACGTGATGTAGGTGCTCCTCCAAGGACCTGGAAAAATCAAGATATCGTCGACGTAGCAGACGCAGAAGGGCAGGTCCCCCACCCAGGATGTGTCCAATCAGGCGCTGGAAGGTGGCCCACCCTGCATTCCTCAGGCCGAAGGTTGAGTAATGGGAACACGAAGGAGCCAAAGGCGTTGATGATGGCAGTCTTGGGGGACATCCTCGGGGTGCACTGGAACCTGGAAATAGGATTTAAAGAGTCCATTTTTGTGAAGACCTTCGCCCCATGAAGGGCCCTGTCAAATCCTGCATGTTTGGCAAGGGGGGTATTGGTCGGGGATTGTAACGAGGTGAGTCTTCTGTAGTCTCCGCAGGGCCTCCAGGTGCCGTCAGGTTTCTGTACCATGTGCAGGGGCGACGCCCAAGGGCTCGATGCTTCCTTGCCAGGATGCCCATCCGTTCCATCTCCGAGAACGCCTGCTTCGCCTACCTGGAGGCGGCCTGGAGGGAGTCGTCGGAACTTCGCGTGTGTCGGGGGGCCTGTGGTGGCTATGTGTGGAATATCCCGTGCTTGGGCGGCGTCCCTGCCGCCTGACGAAGTCCGGCTTGAAGACTTCGGGGAACTCCTGCAGGAGGTTGCCGTATTTGTGGGGGGCGATGGTACAAATTGTAGGGGCGCCCGGGCCTGCTGCTAGTGGAAGGAAAGGCATGTCCCGTGTCGAGGAGGGCGTTTTGCGGCCCACACGTCCCACCTGAGGAGCCGTTCTGCGCCAGAAATCTGCCCCAGTAGCGGGATCCTGACGTCCGCGATTGTGAATTCCCAGACGTAGTTTCGCCCCCAAGATGGATATCTCGAGGGGCTTCGTGCCGTAGGAACGGATGGGGTCCCGTTTGCGGCGACGAGGAGAGGTCGTTTTGTCGGGCTCGCGGCTACGGTCTTTTCCTGACGGCGGGGGAATATCGAGTGCATTGCCCCCGTATCTACCAACATCCTCCGGCCGGAGATCGCGTCGCGGACGTAGAACCCTACGGTGTGTGGTTCCGACGCGGCCGTTGCCACGGGCGGGGCCTTGGTTTTGTTTGCCGTCGTCGTTTTTTGACTGTTGGAAGGTGCAAGGGCTTTCGACACCTCCCTGGCGAATCTCCCGAACACCTCCGGTGGAAGCGGCACCAGGAGTTTTCACCTCGCTGCGTGTGGGAGGACTTCCCTTGGGATACGGCGCCAATCTCTTGCGTTGGGTCGTCGTGTCTTCTTCCTTCTCTGCGGCCAGGCACACGGAGGATCGGGGGGGGCGGCGAGCTTCGCGGCCATTGTTTGACAACGTCAGCTTCTTTGCCTTTTCTAGTAGTTCGTCGTCCTCTAGGGTGTACGCGTCGGTTCAGCTGCTTCTCGGCACGTCCGGCTCGAGTTGCCGCAGGAATATTTCGCGGCTCAGGCTGATCTCTACCTTTTTTCCGTCGGGGCCTATTCGGGCAGACGGACGAGGCCCATCAACAGTGTCCCAGGCATCTTGGGTGTCGGCGCCGCGCATGGGGTTCGCGACTAAGTCGAGGTGCGGGCGGCCCTTTCAGCGATAGGCACGGAATAGGCTGTCAAGAGCCTTTCTTTTATCTCGTCGAGCGTGACGTCCGATTCGTGCTCGACCGGTCAGCCAGTTAGATATTCGGCCGAGCACCTCGTCGGGAGAGCCGCTGCGACGAGGTCAGCCTGCAGCACTTTGTTTGTGAGCCCCGCGATCCGGAATTGCCCTTCGGCTCGGAAGAACCAGGAAAAACGGGTCAGCCGTTTGTGAATGGGGGGCAATTGACAGCTTGAGCGGCCGCTGTGTCAGAGTCCGTCGCTGGGGCGGGGGAGGATGGCCCGGGTTTCCCGCGAGGTTTCCCGCGAGGTACTGTTTTGCGCCCATTGTCCTCTCTCACAAAAACGGTCGACAGAGTCGTGAATGGCGGGCCAAACCATTTGAGGAAACGCCTGAACACACCTTGGGCAGGTATGCCGTATTTAGTCCGTTAGAGGCGTTGGTTTTTTCCACGGTAGGAGCTTTCAGAGATCTATTACTGAGGCGCCGTATGAGTCCGTTAAAAGATCTCTGAAGGTGAGCGGCGGTAGTGAGTCCCTTAATGGCTGAGCCAAACCGCTTGGGTCACCGTCCAAACCAGGGAGGTCACCAGTTGTAAGAGGTTGACAAAGAGGCAGGTAGAAGTGTACTGATTTTTATTACAGTCAAGGGAAATATAAAATATACAGCATGCGGACGGAAATGTGGTCACCGACCCGCGAGAGAGTAAAAGTGGGCCGGCGAGACCCGATTTGTGTTTCTTGAGAGACATAAAATACAAAATCTAAAAGTACACAATATGTGGTTATTATAAGCTTTATACACTGGACGGAAAGCCCGCCTGAATGCTTTCTCAGGGGGAAGTGAGAACAACGCGAATGATGAATTATGTACAGAGAAAATTATGAATAAGCGTTGTCCTTACAGGCGCATTAACATAATGTAATGCTGGTGTGGTATAAAGTATGTAGGTGTTGCAAAACCGTATACTATTAACTTATTATTTAGTGTCTCAACAAATTATTTTGAGTGTCTTTAGATTTGGTCAGCTCGGTCACGTCTTAGCTAACCCTCCCACACCCCCTACCGCCATCCCCCCCCCCCCCCCCCCCCCCCCCCACCCCCCCCCCCCTAACCCCACCTTCCGGCTAACGCTTGCTCACTCACTCAGCCTCTTATTCATTGCTTCAGCGGCTAATATCCAACTCACACTGGTATTCCCCCTCCAAGGTATTAATAAAACCCACCAATTTACATATATCCTGTTCATTAGTCTTTTACATACCCATGTTTTTATTTTTTTGTAATAAAATCATTGTAAACATTTGAAAAAAAATGTCGTATGAAATACTGTCATCTGAGTATTATTTTACCTTCCAAAAAACATCCATCAGAAACAATCTATCATAACTGTAAGACATTAGGATCCCGAATATGATTGTGGTGTGGGGATAGAAGGATATTTATAACAGGTGACCATTGGGTGACCTTAATTTAAGTCTTGACGGGTCGCTTATCAAAT
>NC_087208.1:73401779-73404279 GCF_015104395.2 Macrobrachium nipponense | reverse complement strand
AAAAATGACCTTTGGCAGAAATCAGAAGAACGGGAAGCTGTAGGAAATGCATTACGTATACTATAATAACTTGAAGATTCTCCAAGACATGGGGCCAGATCTTCCCATAGGCAGCCTCTTCCTAAGGAAGGTCTGGTTGGCACACATTGGTGCCCTACGACCCAAAGCTCTTCTCCAGTTGGATACATCTTTCAAACTTGAAGAGAAAAGGCGAGACGAGACAAATAACAGCCATGTACAGACTTAAGCCCCTTCCACACGAGGGGCAAATGCACGGCGGGCAGACACTGTTACCAATCTTGTGAGTGGATCGCAATCACGAGTGTGGTCCATCTCATAGGTTCGCCTGACTGTGACTAACCTGCCTCCCTTGGGACGTTTGATCTGGTAACCATGTTGAAAAGCGAGAGAATTACGGGCAAATCAGAGTGCCCATCATGTCTTTGCCCCTCGTGTGGAAGGGGCTTTACTCGGAATCTGATACTGGACAGTACTAAAATGTGTCATATGGCGCAGTTCATTCACGCACACTTTAGAGCACAAACGACTCAATTTAGGGGAATGGTAAAAGGTAAGCAAAGAGAACCATCGGACAGTCAACTGTAAGAAAATAATTCAGGATAATCCGGTCACAAACTGAAATGACATGCTTAACATTTTCCAGTTTGTCCATATTTTTTGCATCACAGATTTTGCAATGAATTTTGTATGCTATAAATTACAAAAAAGAATACTCAAGCTGAAAAACTTCAAAACACTAAGAATCTCCAAAAACCTCCCATCATAAGAAAACTTAGCACGATAGTTCTATCAAATTCAGGTCTGTTGACGGTTAATTATATTCCTGGCTCTTTTCAAGCTGCATCTGCAAAAGTCCTGGAGTATTTTGAGTTTGGAGGCAACATCAATATATGGACAAAGAGAAAAAGTTCTTGTATCATGAATCAAGCAGCATCACTATTCTCTAAGAGTTTGCCAAATATCGACTGCTTCATTTGCACACACGAGGGGTTCAGTTAAAATGAATGTCACTCAATCCTGTTCTATAGAAGTCAAACACAAGTAGAGTTTTAAAATGAAGTCATGGCCTGTTTGAACTTCATGGTTTGAAATTAAAAAATTAAAAACTGGTGATGAATATGAACAAAGACATTAAAATTTAGGTTTAGACATGGTTGGTATATTATATAGGCACCCTTTCCATAGGCCTTAACGATACGTAAGTTGTTTCGGTTTGTAACATTATTTTGGATAATCCTTCTTGATCTCCCTTCCACAACTTAACCATCTGATGGTTTTTCTTTTTGTTTGACTTTTATCATTCTTCTAAATTGTGTCCCATTCGTGCCATAATGATGCATGAATAAACACAAAAGCAATTAGAACATACATTCTGAATGTTTTTTTTGTCTCTTTTGCATATTATATATATATATATATATATATATATATATATATATATAGAAGTGAAAACAACCTTTTCGATAGCTTATAAGTCCCTATATATAGGGTACTGGTTATACAAAACATATTTATACACAGCACACATTTAACTGAATGAGCATCATCATTTAATAGCCATCTTGTAGTACAGTAACGATGACAAACATTATCGGAGATAAGTTCCACTCCCTCTCACCACACTTCCCCACCCTTGCCACGAACCCAGTCGTTATGCAACCTGTTGTTATTTTCACTCATGATCCCATGGGTGGGGGGTACCGCTAGCAACACACTCTTTTAGTACACAATAAAGCCACTAAAGGTTCTTTCTCTTTCTGCAGCACCCCTTGTGTGTTATATATATATATATATATATATATATATATATATATATATATATATATATATATATATATATATATATATATATATATATATATATATATATATATATATATATATATATATACATAAATATATATATAAATATATATATATAAATATAAATATAAATATATAAATATATATATATATATATATAATATCTCTATATATATATATAACCCCCTAACAAAACTACACAAATGACAACCCTTACCTGTTGGTAGCATTGTCAACTAGGCTAATAAGCTCACATGAATACAATATATGCTCTTTATTATTTACCCAAAACAGATGAACATAAAAATAAAAACAAAATGATTAATAAGTCATGGTTAAAAAAACCCAAGTCTGCCCCACAAGAACTGTAAATTATCATTCCACTCTCCTGGATTAGTCTAAGTAATCACTCCAAGTCTCAAATGGTCAACTGCTACATTTTAATAGTCAAGTTTAGAGAATCCCGTTTCTAGAACCATGATATGGGACCCATCTGTAACAAGATATAGTATTCATTATATTCCTTACTATACAATGTTAAATATTTGTATACACTTCACACTTCTCTCTTTTCAAAGGCAACTGTTTCTAAGTCATTTCAATATGTGCCATACCTTTGGAGATGGGCTTTTCCTCACACCTGGTGTTCTCTCGACCGTCTTTCTTTCTATCTCAA
>NC_087208.1:73391779-73396779 GCF_015104395.2 Macrobrachium nipponense | reverse complement strand
TCGCGTTCAGGTAATTCATTGGTTTGGAGACATCATCAACCCACCTCGGCCCCAGTAGTGTTGTAGTGCTTTTGACAGCACGTAGCCAATCTATAAGTCAAATCACATTTCCGTGATTCATATACATATATCGAGCTACAATGTCCTTAAATATCTTACTCGCTCTAACTCGGAATTAATATATTTTCATATATGCTTAAGTTATATGAACGAGTAAAAATGTGGCATATTTTTTGGCCGTCGCTGTCGTTTCTGAGTATAGGGGTCATATGCTCTGTGGGACATTTTAAAAGGTAACTGTCAATTCAGTAGATGATACTCTCTTTATGTCAGCCACTTTAATGAAAGCCCAAATGACTTCACCTATCACCTGAGGTCAACAAAATATATAGTCTATAATATATCAGTGCATACATAATTTTAGAAAAAACAACAGGTAACCCTTAAAAGGTCAACCACGTCATATGATGTGTTGCAGAAGTCGTCCCACACATGTTGTTTACATTATGTGACGTTCTTAAGTTTTTAATTTTGTGCGCCTTCATAGCTTATTGTATCGATATTGGTTCTGTACTACTTAGTGCCTTATTAGAGGTCTTGCTGGCCGTTTGCACTGCTCGTCTTCCATTTGTATGACCTGCGCTGGGGAGGGGAGGTAAGGGTGGCCTAGGGGGTTATTAGAAACGTCAAACCAGCTAATCCTGTGTGGCAAAGGATTGGTGGCGATAATTTTTTGTCGCACACCTTTGATTTTGATGATAGTATATCAGGAATAGATTTTTTATTCGATTTTTAATGATTCTATAATGGAACTGACTGTAGAGAGATCCAATCGCTAATTTCATGTCATGATATTGGGTAATATATCAAGCGAACACTCAAGGGAACAAGAGTTTATGACATTACAGTATCAGAGATGAGAAATTTCTTTGCTTTGGTTATGCTTATGGGTATTGTCAGGAAGGGCAATCTTCGATTATATTGGGTCACTGAACCTCTCCTGAATACACTAATGACATATCAGAACTGCATACTGAGTGCAGGGGTTTTTCTTGTCACTAAGTTAGCTAGTATGAGAGAGAGAGAGAGAGAGAGAGAGAGAGAGAGAAAAGAGCTAAGTGTCGGAGACTCAACAAATTCATTGAGTTTTTGGGTATATTCAATCAAGTGCTGCTGCGCTTCTCCTTATAGGCTATTATTGTAGAATTTGTAAACTTGGCATCCGTGATAAGGTTAAAATATCCTGTTATGATGTTCGTGATTTTTCTGCAATACCAATATAACTTTAAAATGTTGATAAATTTTAAGTATTGTGTAATGAATATGACCGATATATAATAATAGACACGGTTGTAAGATAACGTCTTGGCCGAGAGTTAAATGGAACCTTAATTAACAAACTTATATTACAAGTGTGACAACAATCTTCATTACAACGATATAAACTGCTCAGATTTTTTTTTTACTCCGTGTGTGTGTGTGTGTGTGTGTGTGTGTTGTGTGTGTGTGTCGTGTGTGTGTGTGTGTTTCTCCAACCATACCTAATAACTCCGCCCACCAAACGAACTCCAGAACTTATTGGTGGAACTCTTGTTACCAGAGAAGGGGTTCTTCCTCCCACCCCCATCTCCCTGTGTCCAACTGTACCTCTGTACTGTATACATAAGATATCCCATTTTCTCTCAGTTTTTAAGTATTAATAATTTTAAAATAGTCACTAATTTGCTTTTTTTTATAACAACACTGTATTCACTAAATACTGTATTTTTTCATATTGTGTATGTGACTAAGTGCTTATTTTTATGATAAAAATAATCTACTACAACATACTTATGCTGTAGTTATGCATCTATTAAGCTCATTCCAGGTTACGTCCCATTCTGAGCATAAAATAGGTGTCCGATTCTCTCTCTCTCTCTCTCTCTCTCTTTATAAGGGTAATGCAAGATGTATTTGAAATGATATTGCTGTGAAGATTTTTTATGATAAGAGCATATTATACAAAACAGTACTTTAAAATATCCGCTAATTATTAATTCAATTTTCCAGTAAAATGAGACTGGAAAATAAAATTTAAATAGTTAGCACAAATTTTAAATACTGTAGAACATGCTTTATCATACAAAAACTTTACAGTAATATTCTTTCAAATACATCTTACATGACCCTTAGAGAGAGAGAGAGAAGGGGGGGAAGAGAAAGAGGAGAGAGAGAGAGACGAGAGAGAGAGAGAGAGAGAGAGAGAGAGAGAGAGAATCGTATACCTATTATGCTCAGTCGGGGACCCAACCTGAAATGAGCTTAATAGATATATAACTACATTATAAGTTTACAAGTATGTTGAAGATCATTTTTATCATAAAAATAAGTACTTAGTCACATACACAATATGAAAAAATACAGTATTTAGTGAATACTAAGTTGTTTTACAAAAAAAAGCAAATTAGTGATAATTCTAAAATTATTAATACTTCAAAACTATGAGAGAAAACGGTTTATCTTATGTATGTATACAATACAGAGGTACCTGGACTAGTTGTCAAACGTTCTGCAAGACAGATTTATTCAATTTGTATTAAAGATTTATTTAATTGGTATTAAACATTTCATAGATATTTTGCTGTTTACATTAAATTTTTAAAATTAGTCAATCATTGTTATAAGCATTTTAGGGGGCGTATATACTGAAGAGTAACAGTTGTAAAAGGTTACTATTCTACGACATCTTAGGATGTTTTGGGATGGTCTGGAGTGTATTTTTGTCTGAAATGATATAAAATGTTTTAGTAAGATAAATTAAGGTATATTTTTGTTTGAACTATCAAATTAAATTGTTAAAGGTTAAAATAGACAGTTATAAGCATTTTAGTTTATGAAGTACTGGGTATTTGCAGTTATAAGCATTTAAAGAGGGGATTTTTGCATTTCCGTGGCAGATTCTGAAACCTAATACTACGTAAAATTGGGGGAGCACTGTACAAACCCTCGGTCCTTACATTAGGAAAACTCACTGATTGGAGGGAGGAATCTGAGCGAGCTTCTATGAACAGACTGGTGTTCTTGCCACCTTACGTCCCCTACCTGGTCATAAGAGCAAGGAAGGGAACTAAGCCTCTGACCCATTGAATGGAGTATATTAACTGCATGATCAATGGTCAAGACCTCTGGACCATTTTATATGAGGGAGGTATATATAGCCTCATGTGAAAAAGCTATCAAGAACCCTCGATGTAGGAGACAATGAGGCAAATACAAGCATTGGGTTTTTCTTATGTCAAAGCTCCCCCCAACTCCCCATGCAATGGAAAGGGGAAGATATATGCTTCTATACACTAGATAAAGAATATGGAAAGGTTACTCTGCGTCGTCTTACCTGCATTGCCCGCCAGTTCCAGCATGTGATGGATGCAACTCTCTGCCCAAAAAAAAGAGAGTGTGGAAGAGAGGAGGGGAGCCAGTCACTCTCACATTTATACCAAACACAAAAGGTGAGATGTAACCTTGTTCTGTTTAAGGAGCTGGGTAAGCTACACAACTTGTTGAGCAGCCATTATGGGTCCCAAAGAAAAAGTGTCCAAGGACTAGTGGGAACTGACAGGTTCTTGCAGAATGCAAGGGAAGGACTAATACCTCTAACTTCGTGAGCTCTGGGACAAAAGGTACCAGTGTCATACCTGCCTTCAGCAGAATACGCTTTCCTCATTACTTCGCGAAGCCAGAAAGAAATAGTGTTCTTGGATACTTCTTTCTTAATCATCCTGCTTGGATACTTCTTTCTTAATCATCTTGGTGCTAATGAAGAGTCGCTGACAATCAGGCCAGAGATGAAGAGTCCCCATCAGATAGCACTGTAGCACTTTAACAGGACAAAGCAACATCTCATCTAGGTCACTACCACAAAAGTCTCCTAAGGAAGGTATTGTAAAGGACTCGAACCTAGCATCAGGGACCGAAGGGTTGAGTCTTAGTCTTTGCAACAAAATCGGGGACAAAATCAGAAGTAACTGATCCCCATTCCCTCAAGTGTTTCACATTGAAGGAGACAATTTCTCCAACTCTCTTTGCTGATGCCAGAGCAAGCAGAAAGACTGTCTTGAGTGTCAAATCTCTGTCTGGTGACTCTTGTAAAGGCTCGTAAGGTGGATGAGTTAGGCTCCTTACTTCCCGGGGTGGGGAAGAGCTCTCAAAGATCCACATAAGCAGAGATATTTCTAGAGAAGAAGAAATATCTACGCCTCTCAGATTTAGGACCAGTCCCAAGGCAGACCTGTATCCTTTAACTGCAGAGACTGAGAGGAACTTATCTTGGCAAAGAAAGACTAGAAAGTCCATGACCTGCTGAAGAGTAGCTCTGACCAGAGAGAAACCCCTCTACGACACCAACCACAGAAGACAGCTCAACTTTCCCTGGTATACTGCTGCAGAGGACTGTCTGAGGTATCCTGCCATCTCTGTTGCTGCTCAAGAAATGGTGGATAATCTCCGGCCACTCTATGTGCGGTTGACATAGAAGGTTGCGCCAGGCTGAAATTTCTCTCAGTGCCTCGGAGAGAAGAGTTAGCAGGTCGGGATACCAAACGGCCTGAGGACATTTGGGAGCCACCCGAATCATCCAAATATTCGATGTGATCAACGACCTGCCGATCACTTTGCGAATCTGGCAGAATGGGCAAAAGGCGTACAGGTTGAGGTTGTCCCACAGGTGTTGGAACACAACCTCTGCAGCAGCACATGGGTCCAGCACTATGGAACAAAAGACCTGTAGCTTCCTATTGTGTCAGGTGGCAAACAAGTCTATGACTGGACACCCAATAGGTCGAACCTTTCTGCTACGTCCGTGTGATGGGACCACTCTGTTCCTATCACCTGAATCTGGTGGGTCTACATTCCTCTTGCCTGGAATGTCTGGCTGACAGCTCTACCAAGTGAGCTGCCACCCACTCATGCACCTGCACTGCCAACTGGTGAAGTGGGAGAGCTACAAGAGCCCCTTGCTTGCT
>NC_087208.1:73376779-73386779 GCF_015104395.2 Macrobrachium nipponense | reverse complement strand
GCTTCGATTCAGCCAGCATGAAACGCAAGCGGTATGAGGGACCCCTGTGCCTGGGTCCAAAAGCCCTATCAAACGACAGTCACTTAAAATGAATACCTTTACAATATAAATGTACGCTCTTATACAAAATTTGTACCTTCACGCTCCCCAAAATATTAAAACCAGGGATTTAAACAAAAGAGCCTAAAGAATTGCTCTTTTTCAGTTCAGGAAAAGACTACCCACTACTATTAGTGGATTAAGGGCTTTACTGTTTTCAAACACAATTCTGTATACTTAAGGCAGTGATTGGGCAAAAACTGAATTGTACTCCTACTGTGACACATCAATCCTATTCTGGAGCAACAAATTGACGTAACACTAAATGAAGTTGTAACTTCTGCTCACATTATGAATATTTAACTTCAATAAGGTAGAAGATATGGAGCTAGTTCTCATGCACTATCCTATCCATAATGTCACAGAAGACCTTGTGTTCCTTGACAAAGTTTCTAAAAATCATAACACAAAAGGTTAACTTTGCCTCTCCCAGGCTTAACCTTCCCAAATACATTCTAGGTTTTCTAAAACCACAAAACAAAAGTTAACTTTGCCTTCAAGTTTAACCATTGGCAAAGGCATTATAAGTTTCTAAAATCGCAACACAAAAGGTTAACTTTGCCTCTTCCAGGCTTAACCTTCAACAAATAATCTAGGTTTTCTAAAACCACAAAACAAAAAGTTAACTTTGCCTTCAAGCTTAACCATTGGCAAAGACAGCTAGGTTTTCTAAAACCACAAAACGAAAGGTTGATTTTTGCCTCTTCCAGGCTAACCTTTGACCACATCTGTTTTCTTAAAACCACAAAACCAAAGGTTAACTTTGCCTCTTCCAGCATTTACCTTTGACAAAGACATTCAAGGTCTCTAAAAGGATGATAAAAATGCCCAACAGGATAGAGAAGTTTCCTCTTTTTTCCCCCAAGGGGTTAAATTGGAATTCTTACAGGGAACTGTAAAGCATGGCCTTTACTCACCCTAAGCTCTAAGGCAGAAAGCTAAAATAGCATTCCCTTTACACCAGCTTAAATAATGGTGCTGACAGTAAATTTACTTTTTAACCACTGCTAAATAATAGGTTTTACAGTAAATTCTGATAAAGTTTAGACCCGAATCTAAACTCCAGAGAGAGACTGATATAGAGATGAAGGGGCTTCAATCTCAACACCTTACAGTGCTGGTCCTCAGCAAGATCTAAAAGTACTTGATGCAATACCGAGGAAAGTACATATGGAATGCTAACTTTGGAAGTAGACAGTGACAAGTCTTATCTCCTCTAAACAGAAAACATTGACATCTACAAGGTTCCAGGTGCTGAAAATTCCTCCAGAATGGTACCCTCAGCAACACACAGACCACTGCTTCTGACTCCAGGCCATGGCAGTTTTAAATTAAGGACAGATCCTATCACAACTTGAAAATCTTATTATTGGGAGGGGACATTCTAACCTCTCCAAGCAGTTAAGGAGATGCCTACATCAATGGAACTACATCTATGGAATTGTGTAGTAGAGTTGAATTCTGAAAAGTTTTGCCCTGAGGCTACAAGGGCTCTGACTAAGCAATTCTTGAACTTGACATTGCTCAATAGAATTCAGAGTAGATACAAGGGGCAGGCCTATGAGTCTGAATTAGGCAAAATTTAAGGAAACATTCACTGCTCAAGCCTGAGGGCCAACAAAGTAGTAGTAATCATTCAGATGTCCCTGTTCATCTACATGCTAGGAAGCTAAATGAGTGTTCCTTAAATCCACACCAAGTGCCAAACTTAGGGATGTAAAGGCCCTTGTAGGCAGTTGTTCTTCCTGAATCCCCAATTGCTACAACACTGTCCTTCCACAGAACGGATGATCAAACCAATATGTAGTTTCATTTCACTCAAAGCAGCAACTTCCCACAAAGACTGTTTCTGACTGGGAATAACCTGCTAAGCATCCTGATGTCTTTCCACTGCCCTGACATCTAAAAAGTTTTACCAGGTGTAGTTTGACCATTCTATGTTGCATGAAAATGTAATGAAACTAGTTAAACTCTGTGTTGCATGACAAAGGGAAACGACCAAAACTTGGACTTACGTTTAAGAACCAAATGGACGATTCCTGGTTACAGTGTCCCTCCCATAGTCCTGGAGCCAAAGTTGGTTCTGGATTACTTACAATGAAAGTTATTTGTAAGTCGTAATTCTTACGCTGAAACTGTACATTAATTGAGCATGATTATCTGAAAATAACCCGTGTGGCCATGTTTCCTAATGAGGAAAAGCCCTTACCATATAGGAAGTTTCTTTCAGGTCTAAAATCTTCAAGCAGCACATGCCTATTCATCTAGACCGACAAGCATGCATAATTAACTATCATCCCCACATCACTAGAAAAGAATGGGAATATAAAGAATTAACATTATAATGCATAGAAATTGGGCCAGAAGAAGCAACAGGTCCTTGGCCTTTGGAATACTGATGACAGAGTGGACTAACTTGAATCACTGATTCAGTAGAAGTGTCTTGCTCCTAAAGTCGACACCATCTACCAAAGGGCAACAAGTCCCTGACCTAACTTATAGAGGGCTGCATACTCTCAAATTGGAGAAAGCGTTGGTTCTCTTCTCAAATATTTAGTGCGCCAAAATACGCTAAGACAATTAAGATATATTCTCTATGTGGCCTCTATCCTCAACAAAATGAGGATACAGCAAGGTGTAGTGTGGCAACAAACGCCGACCGGCCCAAACGAGTTCCTCCAACAACTCCATTCAAACTCTTCTTCCATTAGCGGGCGACGGGAGGGGACAGCTGCCGACAGGAGGTAAACAAAGAGCTTAAAGGATTGCTCTTTCTCCACAACACTTGGCGACAAAAAGTGACACTCATCGATAAGAGGTGACAGCAGCTGAGTGCTGTATCGCATCCACCACGACTCAATGAGAGCATGACAGTTAAGTAACTCGGGACTTGGCCAAGTCCGCACTCTGCATGAGTCAACTGCGTTCACACGAGATGAGTCGACAATGTCCACCGCAGGGTACCCAGATGTATCAGAACAAATTATCGTACCAAATCTCTTCAAATCACCGTATTTTGATTAATAATCGTTTATCGTACAGAGGGTCAAATTATTGTACTCTCTGGGAACCCTGGTCCGCGGTCCGCACGAGTCAACACTCGACAGAGGGAGAGAGAGAACAAGGCGCCAAAAGTGGGAGGCGATGGAGAGGAGTTACAACGCTCCCGACTAGTCCAAAAGCAATCGTACATACTTGAAAGCGTTCCTATATGAAACTAAGTTAGAAACCTCTGAAGCTAGAATGCGCCTACGGAGCAAGCATTAACGCTTACCAAAACGGTCCTTATGTGAACTCTTTAACTGTCTTTCGGCAAAAGCTTTAAACAAGATTCAGACCATGAAAAAGGGCGAAGTAGGTATTGAAGGGCACAGAATCCCATCGTCCCGAGAACCGACCCGGTTCCCTGGCAGCGGACGTTTCCAACTGTCGCAGGGCAGTCCTAGGCTCGGGCTACGTACAGACGAGGGCACCAACACCTTACTTCTAACAGGGAACGCGAAAATGAGCACACACTGGAGGGATTCGGAACGTTCCCATCAGGAACTAAGTTCAAATTGTATTAGAACTAAAAATAGGGTAATGTTCTTAACTTTTCGTTACACTTTCCTGAACCGAATGGGGAGCAGAAGGCGGAGCTACAATGGAAGTCAATACTAGCATACTAAAATGCCTATTCTAAGTAGGGATAGCCTGACAGGTTTAAGTCCTGATCTAACTAATTGCTTTCACAATCTATTAGTCCCAGTCTTTCCTATATTTGACATATTCAGGCATAAATTCTCAGAACAATTCCCTACATTCTTCACATCTAGTAGTTCCAAAATCACTCTGTACCCCTGCCAGTACAAAGGAATGTTGATCAACTTCCAATTCACCATCCTGGTTACACCAAAGCATTCCTACATAGCCTGATGTTATTGGTTTTACTTCCGGTGGAAGATATCCTAGGAAAATGAAATTACAATACTGTAAACAGGTGTAAAACAGCCAAACTTCATAGAATACCAACAATCCCCTAGCCGCAATGGCGGCAAGGAGAATTCTGACAAGAGCTAAAACATTCGAAACACACCTGGTGGAGAACAGGTAAACTAGACAGTCATCCGGGCAGCCATTCAATTTTTTTTGTTTGAATGCCGACTCGCCTAATCGGCGGAGAGATATAGCTAAATTTAACAGTAGGTAAGATTCATCTCAAATAAATAATATACGAGTCCCCAGTGCTACCTGTACTAAAAATAAATTTCAAAATGCTAAAAATAGCATAAATCTCGGCATTAAAAATTGAGAACTTAATAGGGAAGCTTTTTTTAATTGTTCTCTCAATGACGATGGCAGAACATCCAACTCCATTTGCTGATTTTGATCCATCTTTATATACAGCAATCGAGTTACTATGCTCAGAAACATGGGCCAAGAAGCTACTTTTAAGCTGAACACTTGAGCTGATCTTTTTGTTGTCTCTAACTTGGCAAATATCTAAAGGAGGCCTACACCAAGGAGGGAATTTAGAAAATGTGGTTTCCATAACCAGTGGAGGAATAAGGCCTACCTCTCTCGCACTGATGTTTAATCTAACTTCAAGGGGCTTGGGGAATGTAGGTCTAGTTGGTGCTCTGTCAACAGGATGTTTTATATACTTCAAATTTGGATTAGATTGAGAGGTTAGTGCTCGTGACAAATATCTGAGACCCTGTTCCTCCCTCCCAATGAAAAGAGGAGGAAAACCAGAGTCTACATAAAGACTCTCAACAGAAGTTTTAAAAGCACCTGTACAAATACGCAATGCCATATTGTGTACTACAACCAGCTTGCCTAACAAGGTCTTACATGCAGAGCCATAAACCTGAGATCCATAATCAATCTTACTCAAGCATAGGGCCTGATAAATTCTTGATAAAGTAGTACGGTCAGCTCCAAAATTCAAGTTACTAACAACTTTAAGAATAAGGCTTTTTTGTTCAAGTCAAGACGGCACTTTTCCTTACAAATCGGGCAAATGTGTTCACTCTTGATTAAACCGTGATTTTGGGCAAAAGTTACGAGCCTTTCTATATGCCCATAATAATAGTTTGTGAAATCTCTATAATTCATGTTACAATTTTCACACACTGTAGGGAAACTTTCCTGGGGAACAAAATCGGAGCTTGTAGATGGTCCTGCTAATTCACTCATGGTGCTAGTGCAAGAAACGCTTAATTGGAAAAAATAGGTGTATTTGCCGAAAAAATTAAAGACTTGGTAACATTAAATATTGTCATTGGCTGAAAACACTGTCCTTTCTTTTGTTTCAGAGAAAATTGAAACATGCTTATTTACGATTGGATATTGTCTATAATGATGTCACTTTCTGGGTGGATTTTTTTCGTGACGTCATTTGGAAGGTGTGGTTTCCCCATGACAATTTGAGACTGCGCAGCACACAAACGAACGAACAGGAGCTCATTAAAATAGGTGATACTACACAGACAACAACATGAAGGACTGTTTTTTTTCTGTAGGTACAAATATTCAAGTTGTGTTTCTAGACTGATAGGACTTACCGCCACTAATTTCTGTCTTCCTTAGAACATACTTAGTATCTTCTTTCAAGGTATAAACACATTTATACTGAAAATCGGCCGGAGCACTTATTAAGATTTACCCTTAAAACACCTAACATAAGAAGATTGACACCATCTCGATGTTTGCGGAGTCACTTGTGTAAACAAACTTCTCATTTCCTGCACTAAATCCTCACACCACTTGTACCCACAGATGCTGGTACCCTTTCTTCACAACAGTCTTAACTTGGAAGAAGAAGAAGAGTGCACCAGATAACATTAAATAATTAGTTAAACACTAGAATAAGGTTATGAATTGCATAAATTTATTACGTATTCATGATAATTCATTTGAAAATATTCCTTGTTGTAAAAGTAACCAGATTCCAGACACAAATTTCAGTGATTTTGCTGTGAAAATTAGCTATGATGTGTTGTTTATGCTTTCTAATTTTTTTTTATATCACTGTTACCAATTGGTTTGTGTTTACCCTCCAAACTTGGGATTAGACTTACACAGATTTTATTATTATTGCATTACTATGACATCTAGAATTCATGGAAACAGTTTGTAAAGGCATTGGCATGTGTGTCAAGTTCCACTAAATTGGCAATGATGACTTGCCATTCCTTGCACGCAAACATTAAAGGTTACATTTGTTTCAGCCCTACAATTATTAGAAATTAAAAACAAATTATTTTGGTAAATTAAGCCCGTAGACTGCGGTGAACTAGACTGTGGCATTTGATGTTCTTCTATACAGTTTTACCTCCAGAACAAGAATTTAAAGTAATATTTTTTTGGCTGGCTGTAATTAACCTGTAATTTACCTTTGAACTCTATCCTATGGTAAGGGGGGACCAATGGGAAAGCGGGGTTATGGGTGGGATAAAATACTTGGGGAAACGTTTTACTGTGTTATCTCCTCTTATTTATGACATTTGAAACACAGAATACAAGCTGAAATAAAACGGTAAATAAACCGATAATGGAGCTGTTACATAGCCAAAATCCACCTATTACTACTGCTATTATGATGCCAAATCCTACTACACATGCGCCATTCCTACTGCGCATGTGCCATGTTATAGGGGGAGCTTTTGTTTCAGACACCGACTTCCTAAGTGGAGAATTCTGGGGGATTCATTCATTAAGTTAAATATATTCCTTTTCTTCATGTTTTATAATCGTGTAATATTTCAAGCTTTTTTTTCTGTTCCGTTTATCAATGTATTTGTTTAATATGTGCACTGACTTGTTCTCACTTCATAATGTTGTCCTATATATCTCACAATATTACGTTACAATATAGGGCAGACCACTGAAAGTCTCCTGAGGGGTGGGACTAGAAGGTGGTTTTAGGACGTTTTGATACCTTTCTGTCAATGACATGAAATTGATGGTACTATATTTTTACATTTTACAGACATTCCAATTTACACATGCATTTTTTCTCTCTTCTTTTTCTATAATCACCTTTACATACCTTTCTGACCCATAAGAATTTCTTGGATAAAATTTTACTTACTATATTATTTACTTTCATATATTACCTTTCCGAAGGGGGTGCAGGGGGATTCCCCCCCCCCCCTATGGTAACACATTCTACTAAGTTGGTTAGAATCCTAACCTATATGTTACTCTTGCTGTAACTTTGTCTTTCTTTAAGGGGGCCGGCCGGAACCCCTATATATGGTGGTATAGGGCGAAAAATGCAGTCATGAAAAAATTCATGGAGCTTCATATGGCAATTGAGAATACGTATACGAAATATTTCGTCAAAATTCCTTTTACTTTCGTAGTTACAGGGTAATTGGTAAACATAACTCAGTAAGCCTAAAACATTCATCCGTACAAGAAAATGCAATATTTCTTCTGTTATCGTAAATTTTGATAATCATTGGCAAAGAAATTGTGAGAAATGGTATCTGTAGAGATTCCATGGCTCGCGAGTATCTGGTTCAATCATGAATCAGTTGGACCATAGACTTCGAGTAGATTACACGTTCGAGTTTCACCTCGTGACATTCGCTTGCTTTTACGTATGTTTATGTATGTTACGGCAAGTAACGGCCCCTTCTTGCCTGACAGCACACGTCACACTGTGCCAAGGCTACGATCTTGAGCAAAGAGATCTTCATTTATGATAAATAACATAGTTTTGGTTTTTTAATACCCAAAATGGAATATGAAATTCATAATAATCAGGATTTATCAAATTGTCTTTGTAAAATGAGAGTACACCTTCGAGTCTCACCTCTGACATTCTCTTGCATTTACGTTTGTTTATATTTGTTTCGGCAAGAATATCATCATGCCAAAGAGGAAAATACAAGGAAAACATCCCACTAACATACAGAAGAAAATTCGCTGTAATAAGCAGAGTTAGTGAAGGGGAGAGAGGGGGTTACGTAGGAAGGAGTGCCCCATCTTGCCTCAAGCAGTGCCCCAGGCTACGATATATGAGCAAAGGGATCATCATTTATGATTAAATTATGATAAATAAAATAGTATTGGTTTATTAATACACAAAAAAGAAATATACATTCATAATAATCATTATTTATTAACATTGTCTTTTATAAAAATACGAAATGGCAAAACTTTGAACGCCTGTATCTCAAAACTATACTTTTAGTGACCTTCAAAATCTATCTCCTCACTTAGTTTTAAAGCTATAACATTGGAATTTGGTATATAGCTCAGAAAGACATTATAGAACAATCAAATAGAACCCTTTTTTCCAATTTTTGTTTCGTCTTTTTTTATAAATTTTTTTCTCGTGATTTATAGGGTTTATTTTTTTACCATATTGAAAAAATTCATATCTAGCAAAAAAATGATTTTTAGAAAAAAAACTCTCCATTTGATTGGAGGTCTACATCAGGTCTATATATGGTAGTAATCCCAGGTCTTAATATTAAATATTAAAGGAGGAGATAGAATTTGAAAATTGGTTATTTTCGGGATAAATTGCCCTGGCGTCACAAAACCAAAGGTCAGAGGCGAAAATCATATGCGGTTTGGAGATGTCCCAAGTCACCTTATTAAGTGGTATGAATGTCAAAGTCCTGTCGTTAAAAAATGGCATTAGCCGGGCGGCCCCCTTAACCCTCTTACGCCGATTGGACGTATCAAACGTCGAGTCAAAATGTCTCCCGTATGCCGATTGGACGTATCATACGTCGGCTCAAAAAAGTATTTTTAAAAATTCGCGGAAAAATACTTATAGGCCTACCAGCCGAAAACTTTTGAATCACGCGCCATGGGGGATGGCTGGGAGTTCACGGATCAAGGCGTTGTTTTGTTTACAATCGCTACGCAGGCGCGCAAGCGCGAATTTCTTTCTTATCGCACTAAAAAGTATCAGTGACACATCTCAAAAATTATTTCGTCACTTTGACATAATTTTTGCACCATTTTAAATTATCCTTTACATGAAGTATTATATATAAAAATGTGCGCAATTTCATGTAAAATACAACAAAAAAATACTCATGATTGTAGCTTTTATCAGTTTTGAAATATTTTCATATAAATAACGATAAGTGCAAAAATTTCAACCATCGGTCAACTTTGACTCTACCGAAATGGTCGAGAAACGCAATTGAAAGCTAAAATTCTTATATTATAGTAATATTCAATCATTTGCCTTCATTTTGCAACAAATTGGACGTCTCTAGCACAATATTTCGATTTATGGTGAATTTATGAATAAACTTTTTCCTTACGTTAGTGCGTAACTCTTCCGATAAATTTTTTCGTGCGATTGTCCTAATGTTTGCACCCTTTTAAATTTGCCGTTACATAAAGTTTTATATATGGAAATGTGCGCAATTTCATGCACAATACAACAATAAACAAACCCATGGTTGTAGCTTTTATCAGTTTCATTTCATATAAATAACGTTAAGTGCAAAAATTTCAACTTTCGGTCAACTTTGACTCTACCGAAATGGTCGAAAAACGCAATTGTAAGCTAAAACTCTTATATTCTAGTAATATTCAATCATTTACCTTCATTTTGCAACGACTTGGAAGTCTCTAGCACAATATTTCGATTTATGGTGAATTTATGAAAAACAAAAAATGTTTTTTCCTTACGTCCGCGCGGTAACTCTTCCGAAAAAATCATATTTTTTTTTGTGCGATTGTCGAAATGTTTGCACCATTTAAAATTAGCTGTTACATAAAGTTTTTACTATGAAAATGTGAGCAATTTCATGTAGAATACAACTAAAAATGAATTGAAGGTTGTAGCTTTTCTCTTTTTTTGAAATATTTGCATATAAATAGAAAAAAAACTCACGTTCGGTCAAATTTGACTCTACCGAAATAGTTGAAAAACGCAATT
>NC_087208.1:73356779-73371779 GCF_015104395.2 Macrobrachium nipponense | reverse complement strand
TAACTCTTCCGAAAAAATCAGAATTTTTTTGTGCGATTGTCGAAATGTTTGCACCATTTAAAATTAGCTGTTACATAAAGTTTTTATATATGAAAAATGTGCGCAATTTCATGTAGAATACAACTAAAAATGATTGAAGGTTGTAGCTTTTTCTCTTTTTTCGAATATTTGCATATAAATCACGATAAATAGAAAAAAACCACCACGTTCGGTCAAATTTGACTCTACGAAATAGTTGAAAAACGCAATTGTAAGCTAAAACTCTTACGCCTAGTAATATTCCCTCATTTTTTCTTTATTTTGAAAAAAACAAATTTGAAGTCTCTAAAAACAATATTGTGATTTATGGTGAATTTTTTGAAAAATATACCTTCACTCCGCGCGCCGATTCGCGGCCGCAAGTCTCCGAAATACGTTACATGGCATTATCCTAAATTTGCTCCTTTTTCATATTAGCCTTTTTTGATAGAGTTTCATACATCAAAATGTGCGCAAATTCATGAAGAATACAATAAAAAATAATTGAAGGTTGTAGCTTTTTCCATCTTCGAAATATGTGCATATGAAAAAATATATATATTAAAAATTTGTCGACATTCGATCAAATTTAACTCGTCCGAAATGGTCGCAATCTGCAATTCTAATCTAAAACTCTTACAGTATCGTAATATTCAATCATTTGTCTTAATTTGAAAACAAATTGGAAGTCTCTAGAACAATATTGTGATTTACGGTGAATGTTTTTGAAAAACAATATTTTGTTTCGTCGCGCGTTACGAATTCGTACATCATTTGTGATAATATTTTTCCGGTGTTGCTTGTTTTATTGTTTACAATGTTTATTATATATCAAATGGATCGCAATTTAGTGTACAATACAACCGCAAAATAAAAGTAACTGGTTAGCTTTGACCGTTTTCTGCACAGCGTGATTTGAATACAATTATGTATGAATTTTTTTTTTTCGCTACCTATATCGCATTATTTACATATGATAATGATATTTTTTTATTTTTTCATTTCTGATGGGTTGCATTCTAAACTTTCAGGCAATGAAAAAAAAGGAGCCAAAAATGAACTCTTAATCTTCAAAAGTACGCGCGCTGTAATTTTTGAAAAAATTATTTTTTGTTTTTTCCACTTCCGCGCTCACTCCAAAACGGGCCCGGCATACGGGAGACGTTTTGATTTTTAGGGCTCCGGCGTAAGAGGGTTAACAAAACAAAAATGTAACACTTAACTTTACAAAAAACTTAAAATTATATTTTTCTTTTTTTTATTTTTACTTTTTACTTTTTATACTTTACATTTTTTTTTTTTTTTTACAAAATTTCAACTTCTTCACCATTTTCAACTTTGTTTTTTAGTATCACTTGTTCTTCCTTTCGTTTACTACTACTCCTACTAAAGGCCTCTTTAAAAAATAACTATCCAAGGAAGATTGCTTCTGCCTACTTTTGACAATGTTCCTGAAACGACTCGGGGCAAATGTCATCGAACTGTCCAAGCATACGACCTGTGTAAGCCTTTGTGGCGGGTTGTCTCTTTTCTATAATGATAGCCACTTATGAAAAGCAGCTAGAGCATCCTTAATTTATGCCGTTGTCATAGAGTCGTCGTCCTCCTCCTCGCTGCTGCTAGAGCACTCCTCTTGAACGACATTATGTTGCATGGCCTCCAACTCCTTCAGGTCATCCGTCGTAAGCTCCTCTTGGCGTTCCTCGAGACGGTCATTGTTGTCGTCCTCGTCGACGACCAGCCCCATGGACTTGCCGTGTGCAACGATCTCGTCAAAATCTGGTTGCGAAACAGCTTCAGGATCGTCAACTGTTCCTGAATCTGCAGCACCAGCTTCGCCCACATTGAATCCCTCGAAGTCTCGGGTGGATACGGCATCAGGCCAGAGTTTCTCCACAAGAATTCAAGGTTCGCCTCGAAACCTCCTGCCAAGCTTGGTTGATGAGTCGGATGATCCTCACAACATCAAAAAATGATCCTTCCAAAATTCACGCAAGGTGAGGTTTGTGGTATCGGTGATGTCGAAACATCTCTTGAAAAGATGTTTTGTATACAGCTTCCCAAAGTTCGATGTCACTTGCTGGTCCATGGGCTGGAGGAGAGGGGTGGTGTTAGGCGGAAGATAAAAAACCTTGATGAAGGAATACTCCACTAGGATATCATCCTCGAGGCCAGGAGGGTGGGCAGGGGCATTGTCCAAACACCAGCAGACATTTTCAGAGGGAGGCGCTTCTCTTCCAAGAATTTCTTTACTATCACGCCGAAACACAGATTTACCCAATCGGTGAACAAAAGCCTCGTTACCCAGGCTTTCGCATTAGCCCTCCACATAACTGGAAGCTTCTCCTTAAGCATTTTGTGGGCCTTGAAGGCTCGGGGAGTCTCGGAATGATAGACAAGTAGGGGCTTCACACTGCAATCCCCACTGGCGTTCGAACAAAGTGCAAGCGTAAGCCTGTCTTTCATAGGCTTATGCCCGGGTAGCTTCTTCTCTTCCTGCGTGATGTACGTCCGACGAGGCAAATTTTTTTCAAAAAAGGAAAAAACCAGTCTCATCACAGTTGAAAAACTTGCTGAGAAACTGTAGCCTTCGTTGATCATCTCGTGAACGTCTTTTTAAAGGATGCCAGTCTGTTTACGGAATTTCTCGAACCACCCATGCGAAGCCTTGAAGTCTGGGGTTGGCGTTGATGTCCCTTCTCCGTCGTCTTCGGCCTGGGCAATCAAATCGCTTAAAATAGCACTGGCCTTGTAGCAGATTGCCATCTAGGTTATCGTATCGCCAGCAATTTCTTTGTCTTTATCCAGACAAGAAGAGGCCTTTCCATTCATCGTGCACGTGGTGCCCACTTGCTTGGACAAAATAGTGACGCCCTTGGAAGGTGTAGCAGCTTTGATGACATCCTTCTGCTTAAGGATGGTGCTATTTGTCAACGGATTTTTTGGTCCGTATCCTTGGCGATCACACTCAATCGCATACCAGCTCATACTTCTTGATAATCTCCATCTTCGTCTCTAAAAGAGAGCATCCTCTTTTTCGTGAATTTCAAGTTTCTTGGACCCATGACTAAGTATATACTGTACAATAATTTGTTTAGTAGTAAAGTATACGTATGTAGTAAAAGTTCTCACACAACACGATAAAAGTATACTACAACCAAATCACAACGAATTTACGTTAATAAACTAAATCGTTCGGACGAACGAATACCGTGCGTACGATACCGATGATTGCCGTGAAGTGGACGAAGAAGCACGCCGCTACGTAGATGCATCATGGGAGGGATGCTGACCAAAATAGGAGAGAAGGATCTCATGGCGGTGACTAGCATCAGGAACCAATGGGGAGAGCGGGAGGATGGTGGCGAGTCTACTCAGTTGGCGGCACGCAAGTTCAAAATTGTTATCAGTGGTCCAGGCGAATCTCGGACTTTACAGCAACAACCTTTCGTCTCTTGAGCAATTTTCGTATGTAGAGCCGTAAAATTTATCGTATCTCGAGTTTTCGTAAGTTGAGCCTTTCGTATCTCCAGGTACCACTGTGTGTGTGTGTATGTAGTATGTATGTATGTATGTATGTGTATATATATATATATATATATATATATAATATATAAATATATATATATATATATCTATATATATCTTATATCTATTTATATATATATATATTATATATATCTATATATATATATACTATATATCTTCTATATATATATATATTATATATCTATATATCTATATATATATATATATATATATATATATATATATATATATATATATATATATCTATATATATATCTATATATATATATAATCTATATATATATATATCTATATATTTATATATCTATATATTTATATATATCTATATATATATATATCTATATATATATATCTATATATATATAATCTATATAAAAATATATCTATATATCCTATATATCTATATATCTATATCTCTATATCTCTATCTCTATATCTCTATATCTCTATATATCTATATATCTATATACCCTCTATATCCCTATATCCCTATAGTATATCCCTTATAATCTCTATATCTCTATATCTCTATATCTATCTATCTATCCTATCTATCTATCTATCTATCTATCTATCTATCTATCTACTATATTTATATATATGTATGTGTATATATATATATATGTATGTATATATATATATATATATATATATATATATATATATTAAATATAATATATATTATATATATATATATATGTAACTGGGGGATTCTCCCCCCTTTTATTCATAAGGTAAGCGTAGGACACGAAACGGAAGGCAGACCCATTACTCATAACCTTTCTTTCTCTCTCTCTCTCGGCAATCCTCTCTCTATCTCTCCAAAGGAATCTCTCTCTCTCTCCCACCTACCTTTCTCTCCATTCTAACAGGTAATGAAAATGAGAGAGTTGCGTCATAACATTAACGTTTATTAACAAGAATAAATAAATCAATCAACCAAGTAATCCAAATCTTACAGACTAAATCAAAAAACAGTACAATGTCCAGTCACCAAAAAGAGTCTACACCCCTCTGGGAATCTTTGTCCTCCCGCATTCCAGAAGTACAGAATCGTCTGTTTCAAAGAACAGAACACATCCCCGGTAAGTACACACACAAGTTCAAAGACAAAGTTAATAAATGGAAATCTTACAAGATATCAAACAAGCATCCTTTGGCTAAAGCACTTCAACACTTACCCAGGACAACCGACACTTAAACACTTAATAAAAAACTCCCCCCCGGCAAAAATGCACGGCATCTTGCCTGTGACTTGAAGCCCTCTATCAAAATCCCTCCATAGGCTTGATTATGAACCTATTAAGGGAAGAGGCACACACGCACATACGAACACACAGTTCGCTAGCTCTCACGGTTCTAGCTGCATCCAGTTTCACAAAAGGGCACTTGAGAAGAGTTCATAAAACTGTCGTGCATTGACTTGACGAACTAAGCTTTTTATCTCACACCACCCCAGAAACTCATCAGCTCTCTCAGGTCGTCACCTCTGCACTGTTTCTCCACATTCATAGGTCACAGAGAATGCATGGATAATATATTATTAATTAAAAACCCCTAGGCCTTACAGATAGCTCGGCCTCGCACAAATGCTAGCTCCCACCTAGCAAAATTGCTTATAACACAAAACATGGCCGGCTTAAAATAAAATATAAGTAAAACTGCACGTCTCTGGCATTATAAAACAAAAAGTCCTTATCACGCTTTATCTCCCAATAAACACAAGACGCATTTTTCTCTCATATTTTCTGCATTAGGATTCTTGAATATCCTCTTCGCTTGTCTGCAAAGTAGCTGAACAGACAGCAACAGCTGTAGCAGCTGTAGGAAGAAGGAATGCCTCCCTCATCGTAGAACGACCTTCTCAGGCTTCTGTAGATCCCCAAAAAACACGCTGTAGAATTCTCTCGCGATCACCCACGTGGAAAATTCTTGGTAATCACCCTGGGACAAACACAGCAGCAACCTCTCCTGCAAGCGGCTGGTGGACGTCTTGCTGGCGTCGGGGAACGAACTTTTGGTGTTTAGTATGTCAGTCAAGTCACTGGTCATCAAGAAAATTAACTCAGACATCTACTCTATCAAACAATGATCTCAAAAAGTCAGAAATCTAACTGAACATCTCCCAATTAACTCCCTTAATATGACTACTAAAATGATAAGTCATCATCGCAACTCTCTAAGAAAAAAAAACATCAAGTTCTCCAACTCAATTCTCCAAACTCACACATCAGCACACACCACTCAGAAATCACAGCAACTCCACGGAATTCTGCACTCACATTTCAAACTCGAATGTGCTCACAAGAAAAAAAAGAAAAGACAAATATCGTAACGAGCTCAAGAAAGAAAAAGAATCACGTAACACACCAAGACCAAAAAATGTTCTCTCAAGTTCTGATATTTAAACACCCACAAAATCAGAAAAAAAAATCTCCAAGTTTTTTGTTTTAACAGCAAAAAACCCCTTTACTGCTCAATAATATCGCAATGAGACTTAATGTCAAACTCTCATTTACGTAAGCAGCAACCCCAGAAAAAATCACATCTCCCGGGAAAACCAAATACTCCCGTCCAAAAAAAGAAATGCTACTTAAGCTCAATCCCAAATTATATCTCTCGGACAGGAAAAGGAAGAAAAAATAATAAAAAAAAACAAAAAAAGGATAATCACAAGAAGATTTCCCCCATCACAAAATACATGTATAATATGCATAACTCCCCGCGTTTTTCCCCAAGAAATGCTCCATGTAAAGCCCCGGAATTTGCCAGAAAGCAAACTCTTACCCATGCGCTTTCGTGAAATGCTACTGTCAACATTTCCAGATATTGCAAAAATTATGATCTATCATCACCAGAGGAAAAAGTCAGCACAAGGCTCATCACACGCTTGTCAGCAGAAAAATCGCCTGCGACGCATGCTCAAACAACAGCACAAAAATTGTCTAGTCAGGACACTAAGTTTGGAAACTCATGATTCTCTAGAAAAAAAAAAAAGGTCTAATGACACATTTCACAGAATTAACTCCAGATATGACTAATGTGTTCAAAGACTGTCTCAAAGACTTATTTCTCTCACATGACTTTCCTCAAATTATATTTTCTCCAAGAATAATACACTTGTGAACATAAAAAATAATGACTCTCCAATGACTCGTAATGCAGTAATGTCATTCGCCTCCAAATAGTCACGAAACCAAAGAAAGAGAACCTCAGAAATCTCTGACTCGAAAAAAAAAACTCCATAACCACAAAAAAAAAAGGGTCACCCGAACCAAAACATTAATTCCAACTCCATATATAATATGAGACCACCATTTAATAATAACACTACTACGGTTATTTAAAAACCCCCTTATATTATTTCTTATTTTCTCCAATAGCCACATGTCAGTAAAAAAAAAAACACCACACTCCAAGAATAGAGAATAATCACCTCTATTTGGGCAAATACAAAAAATTTACCTCTATTTGCCAATAAACTCCATGTGGAACAAAACAAGGCTCCAAATAATATAATCTCCAAAAAGGAATATTCAAAAAATGAAATCCTACCTCCAAAAAAAATGTGCATCAAGGCAAACTAACTCACACACAAATATTTGCCCCAATAATCTCCAAAAAAATGTGTCTCCCTTTGCAACAAAGATGGCTGCAAAATAATTGAACTAAAACATAGCTCTCATCACATTATTGGCAAATATCAAAATGGCCAAAAAATATCTCCAATATATTATCTCAAAATATAACTCCAAAATATATCTCAATTATAACTCCAATTCTCCAGAGAATAAATCCATGTTATTAGTCAAAAAAAACTATAAAAACTCTCTCCATTTAGCATTAATTGCTAAAAAAAAAGGGCAAAAAACTCGGCAAAATAAAACTGTCTAGAAAATTCTAGAAAAAAATCACCAATGTGCCACAAGTCATTATAACAGAATTCCAACTCAGTGTCTTAGCCAAGACTTTCCCTATGCACTACGACATAGGCCACTAGAAAACTTAACCAAGATTCCCTATCTCTCACAAAGTTGTCACAAATACAAAAGGGTATTTTGTGCAGAAAACTCACAATTTTCTGGAACACAAATATCCAGAGAAAAAATGTAGTGCCACTACGTATGCATTCAAACATGCAAAAAATTCTCCCATATATTTCTCTATAGCATCAAATAGCTAAAAACACAAACAAGTTCCCGAACAATGACTCTAAGTCATGACTGAGATAATATTCACAATAACTGGAGAGAAAAAAACAAATTCAAATTCACCCTTGGTAAAAAAAATTGTGTCAGCTATGGCTAATTTCCAAAAAAGGAGAAAAAGAAAATCAACGGCACTGTTAAACTCTCTCCCGTAACTCACTAGATGTCAAGCAATTATCTTGCTGAACTCATAAAAAAAAAAAAAGAGGAAAACAAAAGAAATAATGTGTTGTTAGTTCCTCCCAATTATTCAAAAAGATTTCACCTCCCTTGATAGCATTACGGCACCCACGTATTAGTATAAAAAAATCAGTATCAGAAGTATCACTATCACAAAATCACCAAAAAAATTGGCTATCATCAAATCATCAGTATCAGAAAAAAAATATCACCAAGTTAATGCTTGTCCATTCTCCAAAAAATTTCAGCAAAAAATTCAGCAAGATTTCAACACATTCACCAAGATTCAGTCAGATTCATCAAGATTTAAGCAAAACTCATCCCCGTGAATCACTGAAATATTCTCCAAAGTTACAAGAACTCAACAATTATTAACACAAGACTTCTCCCATTAATTCATTGTAATAATTCTCCTTGAATAATTTTATGTAATAATTATCAACTAATCTCCCATGAAATATCTCAAAACTCTCGTTAAAAACAATTCTCCCGTAATGATAATTATACTTAAGCAACGCTCCCGTGACACATCTCAAGTATAATAATTATAATAATAACAATAATAATAACTCTCCATAGCAATAATTCTCTTGCAAAAAAATTTCAAGTAAAGGTGAAATTCAAAATAGCTTACAACAGTAATGCTGAATCTTATGACATACAACTTCTCCAGCATACACCATGACATAACACCAGCCACACAACACAGATACAACACCAATCATCGGCATTTCAAAAAGTAATTCTCCAAACACAATAAAAAAAAAAAAAAAAATTTTTAATCTGTGTATCCCCCAATATATGTCTTTCAAGGCATAAGTTAAAACATAAAATAACACATCCCGTGCATTTGTTAACTACTTTTCCCCTCATTCAACGGAAAAGAAAATCTCTTTTCTAAAAAAAAAAACTCTACGGGCGTTTCACTTCATCAACTTATCAATCAGCTGATCTCTTAGCATCCAATGTCAAGGGCAGACTTGTCTTCAACAGCCCGACAAAGAAAAAAAAGAAAAAGAAAGGGGGAGTTCACCCACACTGAGAAAAAAACAAAGGTTTCTCCCCCTGTGGAGAACAACCCCTCACTCGAGCGATGAACAGCCCGAGGCATAACAGCAGTATCCCCATCTCCCCTTGAACAGTGTTCTGAGGACCCTTCTCAAAGGTATACACTAGTGCCCATCCCTGCACTATCTCTTGAGGGAGGCTAATGGTACCCTCCATGCAACATCCCATCCCCCGAGGGAATGCTAGTACCCTCGCCATACAACGCGCCTCTCTGCAGAAATGTGCTGAGCCCGTAAAATTGTGCCGCTGTGTCTAAGCACCGTTCACATGCATAGAAAAATACACTCCTATGTTTTTAAACAAAGACGAATGCATACGTCTATTACAAACACGTGCAAATAAAGAAAACACGTCACTATGGGGCAAAGACAAGAAAAATTTGTTGACCTCTTGAACCATCCCACCTAACCCCTGAAATATTTAAACAAAAAACCCTCTCCCTTTGATAAACAATAGTTTAAACACTCACACTCCATAATGGGAAAAAAAAGAACTCGAAATTCTCGTAAACGCGGTAGTGATATATGCATTAAACACACCTGCACGGGTATCTCGAATACACTCGTCATACACAAGCAAAAAGCACACTGGTGCGCTCACTGCTTCTAGGCTGACTCCCTGGAAAAATGCTGAGTCCAATAAAATCCTTCCCTCCCTTTAGCACAGTTAACAGACAGTATTTTTCTCATTTTTTCTCACTAAGTAACTGAAAACTAACAAATTAACAATTTTCCACGATCCCACAAAGCTTTGTCGTTCGAAAACTATCGCTAAGCCACAACCCCTTTTATTTTCTAACTAGCCACCCATCTCTACATTGGCGTTCCCAGGCATAAAAAAGAAAGAAGACTTTTATATCCCCTCTTAACCATCTGCCACCACTGTAACTGGGGGGATTCTCCCCCCGTTATTCATAAGGTAAGCGTAGACACGAAACGGAAGGCAGACCCCATTACTCATAACCTTTCTCTCTCTCTCTCTCGGCAATCTCTCTCTCTCTCTCTCCAAAGAATCTCTCTCTCTCTCTCCACCTCTTTCTCTCCATTCTAACAGGTAATGAAAATGAGAGAGTTGCGTCATAACATTAACGTTTATTAACAAGAATAAATAAATCAATCAACCAAGTAATCCAGTCTTACAGACTAACTCAAAAAACAGTACAATGTCCAGTCACCAAAAAGAGTCTACACCCCTCTGGGAATTCTTTGTCCCTCCCGCATTCCAGAAGTACCAGAATCGTCTGTTTCAAAGATACAGAACACATCCCAGTAAGTACACACACAAGTTCAAAGACAAAGTTAATAAAATGGAACATCTTACAAGATATCAAACAAGCCATCCCTTTGGCTAAAGCACTTCAACACTTACCCAGACAACCGGACACTTAAACACATAATAAAAAACTCCCCCCGGCGAATGCCACGGCATCTTGCCTGTGACTTGAAGCCCTCTATCAAAATCCCTCCCATAGGCTTGGGTATGAACCTATTAAAGGGAAGAGGCACACACGCACATACGAACACACAGTTCGCTAGCTCCTCACGGTTCTAGCTGCATCCAGTTTCACAAAGGCACTTTGAGAAGAGTTCATAAAACTGTCGTGCATTGACTTGACGAACTAAGCATTTTTATCTCACGCCACCCCCAGAAACTCATTCATCAGCTACTCTCAGGTCGTCACCTCTGCACTGTTCTCCACATTCCATAGGTCACAGAGAATGCATGGATAATATATTATTAATCAAAAACCCCTAGGCCTTACATATATATATATAATTATATATATCATATATATATATATAATATATATATATATATATATATATATCATATCATATATATATATATATATATATATATATATATATATATATATATATATATATATATATATATATATATATATATATATATATATATATATATATATATATATATATATATTAGAACACTATGGATAAAAGTTAAAATTTTTGGTTTAATACAATATACCTGTATTTAGGTTTGTTTATCAGTTTGGATTTGATTTAGTCAAATATCAATTTACCAATGACATTTTATTTAAGGGTTATATTTTTATTAGTGAACTTTTCTGACTTTTTATATTCAAAATTGGTTTTTTTTTTATTGATTACATTCTAAAAAAAATAAATACCAGATTTAAATAGCAGATTAATATGAATACATGATCATGGTCATTTAATCATAAATATGGCAGTTGGCAACTGTAAGAACACTGCCAAGCTAGTGCTACTGGACATGCCTGCATAGTGGCACTTACTCTAGTCATGGTAGGCTACAATCACTCTCTGTTGTTTTTCAATAATGTGCATGACTGCAAGTGGTCAGAGTGCTGAAAATAACTGATCAACATGACATGTAGAAAAGCAGACATCATTTGGAAATTTTATGAAAAAAAAAGTGGTGGAGTACAGGATGGGTTGTAGAGCTATTTGCAAAAAATGCGACAAAGCAATGGAAGGGCAAATAGCAAGAATGAAGGTTTGTGTTATGGAACGATGTTATGCTTCAGGGGTTAATTAATTGTTATTTTAATTATGCCAGACTACTTTGCCAATTTTAATTGAAAATCCAAGTAACTGATAAAAACACCAAAAGTTGTCAAAAATATATATTACCTAAAATAAAAGTTATAAAGGAAACATGAAGACCAAAACATATAAAAAAAACCATCAAAACCAAAAAACCATGGTTTTTTATTGACTGGTTTAAACCGCCAACCCTGACATCTGGTATTTAAGTATAAAATATCAAGTACAAGTTGGAGGTCATTTCAGTGAATAATGAATGGAATATTATCAAGTTTCAAGGATCAAAGTGGCCAGTTCAGGGGGGTAATGAAACAACATGAAATGTTGAGCACAATATTAAAAATCGTGTAACTTGACCGGTGGTGCTCTGCTAAACCAGCATGTAAATGTGATTATAGAAAAAAGAAGAGAAAAAATGCATGTGTACATTGGAATGTCTGTAAAATGTAAAAATATAGTACCATCAATTTCACGTCATTGACAGAAAGGTATCGAAACGTCCTAAAACCACCTTCTAGTCCCACCCCTCAGGAGACTTTCAGGGGTCTGCCCTCAATTGTAACGTAATATTGTGAGATATATAGGACAACATTATGAAGTGAGAACAAGTCAGTGCACATATTAAACAAATACATTGATAAACGGAACAGAAAAAAAAGCTTGAAATATTACACGATTATAAAGCATATGAAGAAAAGGAATATATGTAACTTAATGAATGAATCCCCCAGAATTCTCCACTTAGGAAGTCGGTGTCTGAAACAAAAGCTCCCCTATAACATGGCACATGCGCAGTAGGAATGGCGCATGCGTAGTAGGATTTGGCATCATAATAGCAGTAGTAATAGGTGGATTTTGGCTATGTAACAGCTCCATTATCGGTTTATTTAACGCTTTATTTCAGCTTGTATTCTGTGTTTCAAATGTCATAAATAAGAGGAGATAACACGGCAAAACCTTCCCCCAAGTACTTTATCCCACCCATAACCCCGCTTTACCATTGGTCCCCCCTTACCATAGGAAAGAGTTGTAAGGCATATATAATCCTGCAAAGTGTTTTACCACACCCAAAACCCGCATTCCTATTGGTCCCCTTTACCATAGGATAGAGTTCAAAGGTAAATTACAGGTTAATTACAGCCAGCCAAAAAAATATTACTTTAAATTCTTGTTCAGGAGGAAAAACTGTATAGAAGAACGTCAAGTGCCACAGTCTAGTTCACCGCACTCTATGGGCTTAGATCTACCGAAATAATTTGTTTTTAATTTCTAATAATTGTAGGGCTGAAACAAATGTAACCTTTAATGTTTGCGTGCAAGGAATGGCAAGTCATCATTGCCAATTTAGTGGAACTTGACACATACGCCAATGCCTTTACAAACTGTTTCCATGAATTCTAGATGTCATAGTACGTTTTAATGCAATAATAATAAAATTTGTGAAAGTCTTATCCCAAGTTTGGAGGGTAAACACAAACCAATTGGTAACAGTGATATAAAAAAAAAAATTAGAAAGCGTAAACAACACATCATGGCTAATGTTCACAGCAAAATCACTGAAATTTGTGTCGGGAATCTGGTTACTTTTACAACAAGGAATATTTTCAAATGAATTATCATGAATACGTAATAAATTTATGCAATTCATAACCTTATTCTAGTGTTTAACTAATTAGTATTTGATGTTATCTAGTGCACTCTTCTTCTTCTTCCAGGTTAAGACTGTTGTGAAGAAAGGGTACCAGCGTCTATGGGTACAAGTGGTGTGTGGATTTAGCGCAGGAAATGAGAAGTTTGTTTACACAAGTGACTCCGCAAACATCGAGATGGTGTCAATCTTCTTATGTTAGGTGTTTTAAGGGTAAATCTTAATAAGTGCTCCGGCCGATTTTTAGTATAAATGTGTTTATACCTTGAAAGAGGATACTAAATATGTTCTAAGGAAGACGGAAATTAGTGGCAGTAAGTCCTATCGGTCTAGAAACACAACTTGAATATTTGTACCTACAGAAAAAAGCAGTCCTTCATGTTGTTGTCTCTGTCGTATCACCTATGTTAATGAGCTCCTGTTCGTTCATTTGTGTGCTGCGCAGTCTCAAATTGTCATGGGGAAACCACACCTTCCAAATGACGTCACGAAAAAAACTCCACCCAAAAAGTGACATCATTATAGACAATATCCAATCGTAAATAAGCACGTTTCAATTTTCTCTGAAACAAAAGAAAGCACAGTGTTTTCAGCCAATAACAATATTTTCGTCAAATACACCTATTTTCTCCAATTAAGCATTACTTGCACTAGCACCATGAGTAAATTAGCAGGACCGTCTACAAGCTCCGATTTTGTTCCCCAGGAAAGTTTCCCCACAGTGTGTGAAAATTGTAACGTGAATTATAGACATTTCACAAACTATTATTATGGGCATATAGAAAGGCACGTAAATTTTGCCCAAAATCACGGTTTAATCAAGAGTGAACACATTTGACTGATTTGTAAGGAAAAGTGCTGTCTTGACTTGAACAAATGAGCCTTTCTGTGAGATAAAAACCTATGTAAGGAAAGCTATTTCCTGTATATATTTTGATTATCATGTGAAATATGCTGGAGTATTGTCTCTCAATTAGCCTAATGGCCGCTCAAATTTTTCGGAATTGTCATGAAGTGTGCAGGGAAGGTAGTGCCCTTAAGGGGGGGGGGGGTTGCCCCCCCTTGGCCTAGGTAGGGGTACAGCGCCCTGGGTTAGGTTAGGTGGTTTGTTTGGTTAGGTAGTGTCCTGGAAAATACTTTTCTCTTGCTCCCCCCCCACCCAAAAACCAAAGTTCCCACTGGGGTCCCCCAAGATTGTTAGATGGGAACAAGGGTGTAATTGCTTGATGCCACCAATATTAATGATCATTTTAAGCATAATCAATAAGAAATACATCGGAAAAATACATATTATATTCTTCTGCAAACAAGAGATGGAGCTCTCCTTTAGATTTACCGTTTTAAGTAAAAATTTCGAAAGTATCACAGAGGTAGTTAGCATGGTGCATGGCTAGACTTTCATTAACTTCTGCTTAACCAGAAATTATGGTCACAATTTCTTACTTGGGAGAAAACACTTACTTCGAGAATTAAGTAGAGGTCTCGAAGTGTTTCTTCCACAGACGGCTTGTGACCAGCATCTTAACTTAGGTTACTGTAAGTAGTAAAGTTATTTTTTGTTAAAGTGGTCACGCTACCATACAGGTAGTCGCCGGGTTGCAAAGCAGTGTTTTATCCTAGCTGTTAGGTACTTACCATTATAGTTGTAATAAACCCTGGGTATGCAACATTTTGTTGTTATAGCCTACCTACAAGTAAAGTTTGAAATTTGGAATTCGGAGGGTCAAGTGGTTAGGTATAGCAAAGTAGTACCTACTATACTGAAATGTAGTTAGCC
>NC_087208.1:73338953-73356279 GCF_015104395.2 Macrobrachium nipponense | reverse complement strand
GTCCTGTACCCATACTGGTCTATCCGTCTGCAGCGAAGTTGTTGTTCTCGGTAGTGGATAGGACACCGACACTCAATGTTGGGTGTCGATGGTATGGGTACTGTGACAAGCCGTTAGGACGAAGAAAAGATTGTTATGAACAACCGAACTAAGTCCACAGCGAAGTCGTAACAGACTTGGGAGCTCTGACAGCTGCCGACTGACTGCGTTCGGTAGGAGGCAAGTTGTCCAAGCACCCGAGCAAGTCACGTGACCTTCGCCTTAAAAGGGTTATGCCAAGAGGACAAAATAAACAAATAATTTGTTCGTCACCGATGCCAGAAGGCAAGTGATGACTCTCTTAAGGCATGTGCCCAACAGGCGAAAGTCACTTGCCTTCTAGAGACCGAGGTCCTGATGGCAAGATAACTCATAGTATAGTTGATTCTCGGCTAAGGAGAAACAACACTATGTGTCGTTGAAGACGAAGGTGTACAGAAAATGCAACCTACGTCTTCACAGCTGAACCGAGAGAAGGTTTCTCAAGATTCTGAACCTGTGCTACAAAGACTGAGAACGCTAACGCTATTCATTGCTGTCCGGTGAGGATCGTAGTTGCAATAAAAGCGGAGCGCTTTTGCAGTAATGAAGACAGGGAAATACTGCCCACTGAAGAAACTGCTTCTCATGGGCATGAACATTTGGAAGTAGAGCTGTCAGGTCGGAGAGTAGGCGATGTCTTCTGACATATCTGTTAATTCGGGGCGAGCAATGAATAATTGCACACCTACGAATACGAGATATTTTGAAGACAAACTCAGATGTCTGCAAAAATCATTCGCATTATCGCGGTGCGATGAAGCGGTTGACTAGTACAGACTTCTGTTACCGTGTGGTAAACAGAAAGATGAAAGAGTCCAAGAGATATCTCTGTTGAAAATTCTCGCAATGTCGAAGGCGATGAAATCGAGCGTCACAGCAGTAGATGGTCCTTCATTATTGCGAGAATCCCCCGTTAATCAGAGACCTAAGTCCATGATTGTTGGGCAGAGATACGGTTCGGTAGTCAATCAAACCAGGGGAGAGAGAGACGTAACCGACCGTGCATCTCCGAGACCTAGCTGATACTGAGCCGCTATCAGGCAGTTCAATACGCAGTAGCTCTCGGTGACTCGTCATCCTGAGTTGCCAGGTAATCCATTATTCCACGAAGGAATGCGTTCGGCTAGAACCATCGAGCATAAAGAATACGCTCGAGCAAATTATATTTAACCGAAACGGATTTCGGTAAATACAAAAGCTGATTTGGTGTTGTCATGACAATACCAAGTATCTAAAATCGAAACTGATAACTGCTGGGAGGTTGCAGGCAACCCCGAGTTGCAGTTCAATTAAGATACAATTCGTCTCGGTCACAAACCGTAGAGTTAACTACGGTATGCGCCTACCCCCGGACAATTCAACTGTTAAAAGAATCATGTCGCGAGGGTAATATACGTAGTATATTTGTAGGTTCTGTACCACGACCTCCATCCTAAATTCTTTTCCCCTCCCCTCGAGGAATGAGAATAAGGATGGAGATCGACCACCTTCGTTCTCTAGTCAAGAGAGTGAAGGAGAAGTCTTTCCCACAAAGGAAAGCTTCAATGGTGAACAGAATACGAAGACGATAGTTCAAGCCAAACTGGAAGTTCCCGTCCGTTCTTCTCTATTCCAGGTTAAACGCCTACTGTGAGATACTCTTCTTTCAGCAGCAGTCTTCTTCCAAATGCTAGAAATTACAGGAATTCGAGCATAAGCGAGGTTCCCGATTATCGTGTAACAATTATCGGGGATTCTCGCTCACTTTGGACCGTGGTCTCGCCTAAGTGTTTGGAGATCGTAAAAAACTGAACACTCTGAGTGCGCTAGAAATTCCGTAGAATTCTAAGCACTCTGCGAAACCCCACGAATTCGTCAAACGATATCGGCTGGTGGTCCTCTCGATTCCCGTAGGAATCGAGAAAGGGGCAGGATCCCTCCTCAACGACCGGGCTTACGTCAGGTAGGACCCGAAGGTCCCCCCGGTAGCGCAGCCCCTAACGTGGGATCTTACAGAGAAATCTCTGTAGGATCCCTCCCCTTTCCCTCGTAGCCGTAAGGAGAGAGGGAATGGGGGAGGGGAATTGGATACTGGCTCGCCTTCCCAGCGGAACTAGCAGTTGGAGAAGAAAAGGAGCAGCCATCGCCTTACGGCGATGGCCTCTCAGAGCCTGGGAAAAACGTATCGTCAGAGAAAACGTTTTCCCCCGAGGAGGGTTACGAACTCATACTGTAGGTAAGGGTCTGCTGCCACTGTGAACGTCGTCTGGGTGGGGCTGATCGACACCTGACAGGAGAGAGCCGATACCGTCCTCCGACTCATTCCAGTCCTCGTCGAGGTCGAAACCTCAGGAGGACCGAAGGGGTATTCAAATACGGTGTCCGAAGACACGTAGAAACGCCTCTGTCGGCAGTAGAGGAAGTGAAGTAGCTTGTTCGACCGCCAGAACTGAGAGAGCCTTCTTGTCCGGAGACGAGAGACTACCTGGTTCAACACAGTCGGCAAGCTACGATCGCGGCAGACCCACCGTCGATTTGGGTTCCCTCTCGGGCCCCAAAAACGACTCGAGCCGAGACGTGGCTCTGCTGGTGGGAGCGGCGATCCTTCCCCGAGGTCATTGTGCTGACGAATCAGCGCCATAAACCTCGGCAAAGTTCCTCTAGATCTGGAAAGTCACAAGCTATCTTGCCAGAGTGGGGCCGTTAAGCCCTTCGAACAAGAGCATATTCCGAGAACCTTCCTCTAAGAAGGGGGAACAGCGACAGCCCTCTCGGTCTTCCCCATCACTTGCGCATAACGTTCCTGGCCGGTCCAAGAACCGTGCCTGGCACGTTAGGGCGTCGTGGTGGGATCATGAGGGGCGCACCCCTCACGATCACTCCTCAATACCTACGCTCCTCCGGTGTAACCCGAGGAGGTTGAAGGTACGGGAGAGGCAGAACCTGACGCTCCCTCCTCGCTCGCTGCAGAATCCAGCAGGCTTGGAGGGCTGCAGGCGATCGTCAACCCGCAGGTGGCGATCGAGCTGCAGGCCTGGTCGAACCGTCTCGCTGTGGGAGAACGGCTGGACTGAGCACAGCGGCCCCGATCTCGAGTGTCAGAAGAGCTGGTGCTGGTTGCCGTACCCGATCGCTCTCTGTGAGAGCGACAGTCAGGCGCAACCTGCAGGCTCCACTGTCACAGTTGAGACCGGTGCTTGTCCTCACGGCAACGTCACGTCGCTGGTTCCAGCCGTTGGCTGGCACCGTGCGAACGGGAGGACCTCTTCCCAGCCTCAGCCCGTGGCCGGTCGTGGACCGTCACGTCCCCGGGTAGCCAGCTGTTCGCGCGGACGAGAGTGAGAGCTGGTCGGTGAGAAGTCACGTGAGCGGCTGTCACCAGTCTTCGTCCCGTGCCGTGAACCCTTGACGCTGAGCGGACTCAGAGGTCTGGTTCCGGGGCTGCAGAGCGTGGTAGGCGACCGTACACTCGGTACCTCCCGCGAAACGACGAGGACCGGAGGACGGACCCTGATGCAGTGGCAGAACCACTGACACCAGGCGAGGACCAAGTACCGGTGTTAGCCGGTACCCCTCTGGTCCCCGTAGTCTTCTTCCTTGCGAAGAAGAGAGACGGGCCCCGCTCCCGAAGGAGCAGGAGGACCAGCGGAAGGAACCCTCCCGTCCCACCGAGGGTGAGACGGGTCCCGAGAAGCTCCCGAGGGAGACTTCTTAGGAGGGAGGAGGCAACCTTCTTCTTCCTCGGCTGTGAAGCCTTAGAAGTCGAAGGGAAGAGGCGGCAGCCGACGACGATGAAGAAGATGAAGACGACGACGACACCTTCCTCCTCTTCTTCGTCAGCTTCCTCAGGACAGACGTAAGATCTGCTATCCAGGCGGAGCCGGGGCTGCTGTAGCCGAAGCCACAGGGCCCGGACGCACCTGTACAGACAGACCAAAGTCTGGGGTAGTACCACCACGAACAGGGACGACATCAGCAGGTAATGGGCATCTCAGGAACAGCAGGCAACAGCCAGCACAGCATCGGTAGGGACAGCCAGCGCAGCAACGGCAGGGACAGCCAGCGCAGCAACGGCAGGGACAGCCAGCCGCAGCAACTGCATGGACAGTAACAGCCCAGAATCGGCAGGTACGGCACGGCAGCACCGGAAACACAGGAGTGGAGCAGCAGCCAGCAACATCCTGGTACCGGCGGCAGGTCCAGGGCGAGCTCTAGGGCACAGCGGAAGTGTGGTCGCTGCAGCGCGGCAACCACGAGCGGCGGCGGCACGCCCCCCTCTCGGTACGGCGAACGGCACTTCACAGCGGCTGTAGGCAAGACTGTTACCAACGTGAGGCGAGTACACCAGGTGAGGAGGGACGCGTCACCTGGTTGCGTGGTCACCACTCCATGGGTGACCGCAGTAGGCCCAGACATAGAACCGCAGCCCCTGGACACTAGCACGCCCTGCAAATGGAAGGACGCCCATACCTCACCAAGGTCCACCCTCGTGGCAGTAGCACCTGCGGAAATAACAGTAGTAGCGATTAGTGGGGGGGAAGTCCCTCGCGCGGGGGGGGGTGAGAGCCCTCTCCGAACGAGTGGAAGACCCCTAATACAATTGTACATCGGGCACCGAGCGCCCTCCCCCCGCGCTCGACGGATCGGGCGAGGAGAAGAACGCCGATAACCTCCCCCCCCACAAGGGGAAGGGCCATCTGTGGAGCTGAGCAGGGGGGGGTTCTCGTTCCCCACCCCCGCACAGTACCCATGTACCCAACAACAATATAAGAGCCCGAGAGCAATCGTGCCATCGGCCCGAATGCAAGGGCATAAGGATCAATTCCCTGACTGAGCGGAACTTGAACCAAATAAATTATTGATGCAATCAATAATAAGGAATAAAATGAAAATGCATCTTGCATTACGATTCACTTCACAATGAATAAGGGCTCGGATTCGAGCGCATTTGCGCCTCGGTACCGAGCGCAAGGGTAAAAGGATCCATTCCTTACCTTTATGGATCAAGGTTTATGGAAACCTTGATCCATAATGAATTGATGCAATCAAAAAATATATGAAAATGAAAAAGAATACTGCGCTTGCGATTTCACTTCATACAAATAAAAAGGGGAAGGATCAATTCCCGGGAAATAGCGGAAACATTGATCCCAGTAAACAATGCAATCTCAATAAAAAATGAAAATGAAAAAGAACTGCACTTGCGATTTCACTTCATTCAAATAAAAAGGAAAAGGATCAATTTCCGGGTAAGCTCGGAAACTGATCTAAAATGAGTATTGTTACAATCAAAATATATATGAAAATGAAAAAGAATACTGTACTTGCGATTCCACTTCCATACTGAATGAGTTTCCGTGCCGAGCGCATTCGCTCGCAACGGGCATACAGTGTTTCAAAAAAAAAATATCAAATGAAAAAGAGCACTTACTTACGATTTTCATCTACATTTCATTTCCCAAACCCCAAATATACGCTCGGAGCGAGCGCTCCCGCCTCGGCACGAGCATAACACAATACGAGGATCATTTCTGGGAAAATGAATTCCCGCACTTACGCCCTTCAGTCCCCGGCACTCGGGTAATCGCGGGAGGGCGTGGTGAAACCAAGATCCTTTAATTCACAATTGAATTCAATGGAAATAAATATGAAATGATTGTACTTACAATTCAGTTTCACTAGATAAATAGAAAAAGAAAAAACACGATCATGCGAAAGCAACGACGATGAAGCGGGCAGAGAGCGATGATACACGTCCACACGCCAGCAGGCCGAAAGCAAAAGTGGTTTGTTTACCTACCAGTCGCTGCGCGCGCGCCTGTCGGACAAGCAGTTAACTACCGAACCTGTTCGAAAGCTTACGACCTATCCAGCTGCCGCAGTACCTTCCTATTGAAAAGGGACCGAAGGTTTGTATGCCGTGTCGGAACAATTTAACTCTAGCATAGTGCAGCATGATCTTGGCAGTCCATATCATATCGCGCAAGCATAGGCCTATCAATAGAGATACTTAATTCATTATAGTATTTTCTTCTGCCTTTCCCCCGTCACAAGTCTGTCACCAATGCAGTGGAACCTCGACATACGAAAGTCCCTACTTACGGAAAATCCAAGTTACGAAAGCAAAGACGAATATTTTTTTTCTTCTGTACATATACAAAAATGATTCAGGTTGTGAAAGGGTAAAGTTCGAGATTTGCCCGGACCACCAAGAACAATTTTAAAACTCGCACGCCGTCAACTCAGTAGACTCGCAACCATCCTCCCACTTTCCCATTGATTCCTGATGCTAGTCACCGCTGTACGATCCTGCTCTCCTATTGGTCAGCATCATGCCTCTATGCAAAGGCATTCCTTGACCATTTTTTGGCGCAGTGTTATCGTAAACACTGGAATTCGCTCGTTCATATATATTTCGTTTGTTAACGTAAATTCGTGTTAGTGATTCGCTTTCGTTGTACTGTAAGTTACTTTATCGAGTTGTGTGAACTTAATTACTTAAGTTTTAGCCATGGCCAAGAATGTTGCTGAACTTCACGGAAAGAAGAGGATGTTTTCTATGGATAACGAAGATGGAGATAATCAAGAAGTGTTAATGTTTTCTGCCATTTGTTTAATATGTTTCATAAAGTTTAGTGTTAATGTTTTCTACCATTTGTCCTCCTCCTCTGTCGCCACCTTCAGAGATCACCTCACTCGAAAGGTAAGGTTCCACATTTTACTACACACGTACGTAAAGTATTTCTTGTACGATGTACACTAATACACTTTATTTACAGGTACGTACTACAATAAAGGTTATGTTACATGTTGAATGGTCCAAATTGTTGTATTTCATTGCTTATTGGTCAATTTAGCTTTATTATAAAATTTACTGCGATGTTTTTGTAGGGCTTGGAACAAATTAGGCAATTTACATGTAAAACGTTGTTCAAGATACGAAAAAATCAGGTTACAAAGGCAGCTTCGGAAAGGATTAATTTCATATCCTGACACACTACTGTACTATAATCTCTCTCTCTCTCAAAGAAGATATAATGAAATTAAGTAGTTATAAATATGTAGGCCTAAGCTTTCACGTAAGCAGATTTTGCTCTCTCTCTCTTCCACTTTTAAAACACATTTGAAAAAATATTATCACTCAATCTCACAAAGTAAATATAATGAATTAAGTATCTCTATAGATAGGCCTATGCTTGTGCTCTCTCTCTCTCTCTCCACTTTTGAAACATTTGAAGAATTAAGTACCTCTATTGATAGACCTATGTTTGTGTGCTCTTTCTCTATCGTCATAATATTTCATTCTTTACTAGTATTGTTCCTCATGATTTCCATAAGTAGTTCTGCCCAAATTTTAAAACACTTTCTCTCATTGTTCAAGATCCGTCTTTAATTATGTATAAATTTTACGTCAGTTTAGTGTCAAACATTACTTATAAATAAGGTTTCACAGTAGGTTTTAAAAAAGGACGATCGATATTCTACCCTGAACTGACGTTACCAAACCAACATTGAAGAATAATATAGAGCCTGTTTCTACATTCAAGGGTATTTCTACAGAAGCAGTCCACACGGACTGCAAGGAACGTAACCGCGGATACGACATCCACTAGGGATTGGGGCGTCCAATGTATTTCGCCGTGTTTAGTACTGGCCCCTGGGAGGTTAATTACAGTCGTCCAAATAAATATGACTTAAAATTCTTGTTCAGTAGGTAAACCTGCATAGAAAAACCGCAACTGCCATAGTCTAGGCCGCCCCGGATAAGTACCCTAGATCTACCCATTCAAGTATAAATGGTTATAGGACCTCTACAGAATCTTTATGGTGTAAAGTTAATGGAAATCTATGTAGCAACTTTCCTTGCCGAGTGTACATCGCATAGGAACAAGTTATTTTTTTATGAAAGTGATCGTGCAACCGTACAGGTGGTCGCCTGGCCGCACAGCGGTGCTTTACCCTAAAACCACTTCGTCTTATTTGCTTAAGGTATTTCATTGTAATCTAAACAATACTTTTAAACTGAATTT
Organism: Macrobrachium nipponense; assembly: GCF_015104395.2. Taxonomy (NCBI): domain Eukaryota; kingdom Metazoa; phylum Arthropoda; class Malacostraca; order Decapoda; family Palaemonidae; genus Macrobrachium; species Macrobrachium nipponense. The sequence continues at coordinate 73,348,189 of NC_087208.1, read as the reverse complement.
AAGAGATAGCGATAAAAATCAACCCAAACGTCTGACCCCTGTAGCTTTAGACATTGTCATCAATTTTGAGAGACTTCAACACAGGTAAATCAGTGCAATTCCTTTGAGCTTTCATAATTACCTAGCAGCAGGTGACGGTGTGAAGTCATTATCATCGTCGTCGTCTCCGAATAACATCTTGCTAGCTGTACTTTATTCAGCCGTACAAACTTCTTTCCTCTTACAACCACTTGACAGACAGTCTTCACAGGCCGAAAATTACACAGGCTTGAAGTTAGTCTTTCCCTGGATGCGTTTTCTGCTCTCATTTTGGGAAGTTCGATATCCCTGAACTCTTATTTTAATCGGTGAATCCTGATGTCACTTTTATTCTAAATGTCGCCTATTGTTGTTATTTACAACAATATAAAATATTACTGTCACGACCCCATTCGACAAGGAACTTAAAAAAAAATTACATCTAAATGATTTTCGGACAATGTAATCAGGACTTCATACCGACACCTGCTGTCTGGTTATTATGAAAGTACGGAAGAATGTCAATATTCACATCCTGCTTGAGTGCACGTATATGTGCAGATTCAAAGTATCTTTTCACACAAGGTCTACACTACAGGTTGACACAGACTATTAGTTTTCACAAATTCACATAGACACGGAGAACGCTCCCTGGAACAAACAACACCTTGCATAGATACGTGTAGCCATTGTTTTGTTTACACCCACCAAACAGCTGATTAGTCACATGACGGCTACCGAAACGTCAAATCTTTTGTTTAGCCAGTTGACGTATTACTAATTTTTTTGCCAGTGTAAGAAATTCTTTGTTTTTCATTTGTTGTCGTTCCTATTTACAAAATGATTATTGGCAAACTTTGGCGGTAACAAATTAGTGAGGGATAAGAATTAGCTATAGTATAGTACCTACCTAGTAGTAGACTAGGTAACTCTGAGGTTAACAAGAACGTGATTTTAGTCTATTACTAGGTTTAGGATTAAGTATAGATTAGACGGTAATAATGATGGATTACCTAGTAGGCTAACTAATGCTTAGCTGAGTGCGAGCCAGTTTACTACTAGGCTATCAAGGCTACCGAGTAGTTAGTACTAGCCTAGTAACTTTCTGTAACAGTTTCAGACATGCAATGCAATCAGCAGTTACTAAGGGATGGTTGAAGTATGCACAGTATACTAGCTATTAAGCATAGTAGCTATTTAGGAGACTTCAAAACATAGCAAAGAAACTACATTATTGAGAACTGTCATTGAAAATACTACTAGTTTCATATCAATATGCATGGTAGAGCCTTTTACCTTGCATTTTACCCCATTTGTGTATTTCGTTTTCTCTTGATAGTCTACTTCAAACAACTTTTATTTTGTACTACTTTAAGTTAGGAATTACAAAAATGATAATTTTTTTGTTTAGTTGATGTGTCACCATAGGTAGTAGCTAGGTATATTTAGTGCTTAAGCCTATGTTAGTTTGGGCTAAGGAAGAATGAATTTCAATATATCCATATTGATATGACTTACTTTGCAATAGAAGCAATTATTTACATTTATTAGTCAAATATTCACTTTTTACAAGGTGCACAGATGGCATCTCATTAGAACATGTCTTTGTTCCTACACAATATAACCTACAAACCCTCGGTCCCTTACATAGAAAATTATTTGTGGTGAAGTTAGAAAATGGCCACTAGATTTCAAACAAGGTATGTAGTTGAGTAGTTTAACTATCGTTCAGTTGGCGAGAGTCCCGCCCATCCGAACATAAGCATTCCAGTTTTCCTTTTTCGGCTGTCACCTGATGCTGATGTGTGAACTCTCTGCTTCCTGCCCGACTGTCACCAGCTGTTTTTTTTCCTGTGGAATCTTGCCATTTGTTTTGTATGCTGTACATTTGTGTGTTTAATATCAGATGCAAACCCACGAATCAATTAATACTCCGAAGCCCGCTACTCCCCAGCGCATGTGCCCTGTGTTGGCAGTAAAGGTTACAATAACTTTCCCACATCTGTGGATGTTGACCGTCACACCCTCTGTACCTCCTGCAGGGGGCATGACTGTAATCCTGAACTCACTTGTGATGAGTGTCGTTTCTGGTCTCCAGTATAGTGGGTGAAGTTGCAGGGAGATAACAATATCAGAAGAAGGGTCCTAAGGCATCGTCTAAGGGTTATACACCCCTGACAACTACCTTTAGTAGCTGACCCTTCATCTTTGTTTCTCTCTTCCGGCAAGCTTCCCTTTGTTGGACATCTCCCTATCCTTTGTATATGAGGATTAGAATACTCATCCTCTGGGCAGCTGGCATCCTTCCACTTGTCAAGTGTGTTCACCATTCTTAATTTAAACAAAAAACCTTTCTCAGAGCTATGTAGACTGGTATTTCATATTGATATCAGGAAATTTTTTTTACCACTTTCATTAGTCTTAAAGTCGATTTCATTGGAATCGTTTTCACATTCGGATGGATGACACGCAGTGACCGCTCTCAACAACACCAGAATATACCTTTGGCTAACCCAATAGCTGCTAGGGAGTTGCCACTTAAGGACAATAATAATATTATGCATTAGGAACTTAAGTAATGGAACCAATATTTTCTTGCTCATATTTTAACTTATCACCTAATGTTATACATGATTGTATTTGCCTTGTGTCGCAGATTAATAGTGAAAAATTAAATATAAGATACTTTTGAAAACTGATATTTGAAAAATAAGTTTTGTTCCATGCCGCCCTTACCTGACCAGATTATAATATATAGCTGGTATTTTCTTGAAGTCCGACAGAATTTCAAAACTCGCGGCACACGCAGTGGGTGGCCAGGTGGTAGTACCCATACCCGCTGCTGGGAGGCGGATATCAGGAACCATTCCCATTTTCTATTCATATTTTTTTCTGTCGCCGGTCGGTAAACAACTGTTTACAGACCTCCGCTCAGGATTTTTTGGATTTGGCTCGCTTTTAAGTATCTGATTGTCTTTTGGTATTGATTTGGATTGTTGGATTGGCATACGCGATAGTGGACCGTTTTTTTACTTTGGATTGGCTTTTCTGTAAACGTGATGTCTGGATCAAGTGCTGTGAGTTTCAGAGTGTGTGTGAGGACTGATTGTAAGGTGAGGCTACCGAAAGCATCGGTAGACCCCCTCACACAGTAATGTTATGAGTTGTAGGGGGCATAATTGTTTGGTTTGGATAATTGCGGTGCAATGAATGTGAGAGATTGACCCGCCGATGATGATTGGAGAGTATATGAGTCCTATCGGCGTAAATTGGAACGCGATAGGATCAGGAGGTCTTCCTCCAGGAGTGGTTCTACCAAAGGTAAGGCTAATAATTCACCTGTATTAACACCTGTAGAGTTTGCATCTCCTAAACCTGTGTTGCCTTCGGGCCCTGAATCTGTGTCGGGAGAAGCTAATGCTCTCTCTCTTTATTTTGGAGTCTCTACGCACTCTGGAGACCAAAGTGAAAGCCTTGGAAACTGGCTCAGTTCAAGTGTGTGATCGTGCCCCTAGTGTTGTGGAGGGGGCGTCAGATCGGCCCCATAAGCTCTAGGCCTAGACCTCTATCGGACTCCCAAGACTCAGGGAGAGGGTATGTCGAAAGCCGCAAGAGGGTTACGGGGCGCTCCCCACCGATCTGGCGTCCCTTCGGCAGGCCTTGTTGCAAAGTCCCAGGCTGTCAAGGAGCGCTCACAGGCGCGCATCCTTAAGGACTGTTTGTTCCGACACGGCATACAAACCTTCGGTCCTTTTACAATAGGAAGGTACTAGCGGCAGCTGGATAGGTCGTAAGCTTTCGAACAAGGGGTTCGGTAGTTAACTGCTTGTCCGACAGGCGCGCGCGCGCGACTGGTAGGTAAACAAACCACTTTTGCTTTCGGCTGCTGGCGTGTGGACGTGTATCATCGCTCTCTGCCCGCTTTTTCATCGTCGTTGCTTTTCAGCATGATTGTGTTTTACTTTTTCTATTTATCTAGTGAAACTGAATTGTAAGTACAATCATTCCATATTTATTTCCATTGAATTCAATTGTGAATTAAAGGATCTTGGTTTCACCACGCCCTCCGATTACCCGAGTGCCGGGAACTGAGGGCGTAAGTGCGGGAAATTCATTTCCCAGAAATGATCCTCGTATTGTGTTATGCTCGGTGCCGAGGGCGGGTGGGGAGCGCTCGCTCCGAGCGTATATTTGGGTTGGAAATGTGTAGATGAAAATCGTAAGTAAGTGCTCTTTTCATTTATATTTTTTTTTTGACCTGTATGCCCGTTGCCGAGCGAATGCGCTCGGCACGGAAACTTATTCAGTATGGAAGTGGAATCGCAAGTACAGTATTCTTTTTCATTTTCATATATTATTGTTGATTGTAGCAATACTCATTTTGGATCCAGTTTCCGAGCTTACCCGGAAATTGATCCTTTTCCCTTTTTATTTTGAATGAAGTGAAATCGCAAGTGCAGTTCTTTTCATTTTCATGTTTTTTATTGAGATTGCATTGTTTACTGGGATCAATGTTGCCGCTATTTCCCGGGAATTGATCCTTCCCCTTTTTATTTGTATGAAGTGAAATCGCAAGCGCAGTATTCTTTTTCATTTCATATATTTTTTTGATTGCATCAATTCATTATGGATCAAGGTTTCCATGAAACCTTGATTCCATAAAGGTAAGGAATGGATCCTTTTACCTTTTGCCCTTGCGAATCGGAATACCTTGAGGGCGCAATGCGCTCGATCCGAGCCCTTATTCATTGTGAAGTGAATCGTAATGCAAGATGCATTTTCATTTTATTCCTTATTATTGATTGCATCAATATTTATTTGGTTCAAGTTCCGCTCAGTCAGGGAATTGATCCTTATGCCCTTGCATTCGGGGGCACGATTGCTCTCGGGCTCTTATATTGTTGTTGGGTACATGGGTACTGTGCGGGGGTGGGGAACGAGAACCCCCCCCCGCTCAGCTCCCACAGATGCCCTTCCCTTGGGGGGGGGGAGGTTATCGGCATTCTTCTCCTCGCCCGATCCGTCGAGCGCGGGGGAGGGCGCTCGGTGCCCGATGTACAATTGTATTAGGGGTCTTCCACTCGTTCGGAGAGGGCTCACCCCCGCGCGAGGGACTTCCCCCCCACTAATCGCTACTACTGTTATTTCCGCAGGTGCTACTGCCACGAGGGTGGACCTTGGTGAGGTATGGGCGTCCTTCCATTTGCAGGGCGTGCTAGTGTCCAGGGGCTGCGGTTCTATGTCTGGGCCTACTGCGGTCACCCATGGAGTGGTGACCACGCAACAGGGTGACGACGTCCCTCCTCACCTGGTGTACTCGCCTCACGTGGTAAACAGTCTTGCTACAGCCGCTGTGAAGTGCCGTTCGCCGTACGAGAGGGGGGCGTCCGCCGCCGCTCGTGGTTGCCGCGCTGCAGCGACCACACTTCCGCTGCCCTAGAGCTCGCCCCTGGACCTGCCGCGGTACCAGGATGTTGCTGGCTGCTGCTCCACTTCCTGTGTTTCCGGTGCTGCCTGCCGTACCTGCCGATTCTGGGCTGACTGTCCATGCAGTTGCTGCGCTGGCTGTCCCTGCCGTTGCTCTGCGCTGGCTGTCCCTGCCGTTTGCTGCGCTGGGCTGTCCCTACCGATGCTGTGCTGGCTGTGCCTGCTGTTTCCTGAGATGCCCATACCTGCTGATGTCGTCCCTGTTCGTGGTGGTACTACCCCAGACTTTGGTTCTGTCTGATACAGGTGCGTCCGGGCCCCTGTGGCTTCGGCTACAGCAGCCCGGCTCCGCCCTGGATAGCAGATCTTACGTCTGTCCTGAGGAAGCTGACGAAGAAGAGGAGGAAGGTGTCGTCGTCGTCGTCTTCATCTTCTTCATCGTCGTCGGCTGCCGCCTCTCCCCCTTCGACTTCTAAGGCTTCACAGCCGAGGAAGAAGAAGGTTGCTCCTCCCTCCTAAGAAGTCTCCCTCGGGAGCTTCTCGGGACCCGTCACACCTCGGTGGGACGGAGGGTTCCTTCCGCTGGTCCTCCTGCTCCTTCGGGAGCGGGGACCCGTCTCTTCTTCCGCAAGGAAGAAAGACTACGGGGTACCAAAGGGGTACGGCTAACACCGGTACTTCTCGCCTGGTGTCAGTGGTTTCTGCCCACTGCATCAGGGTCCGTCTCGGCCTCTCGTTCGCGGGAGGTACCGAGTGTACGGTCGCCTACCAGCGACCGTGCAGCCAGGAACCAGACCTCTGAGTCCGCTCAGCGTCAGGTTCACGGCACGGGGCGGAAGACTGGTGACAGCCGCTCATGCAACTCTCACCAGACCAGCTCTCACTCTCGCGGCGAACAGCTGGCTACCCGGGGACGTGACGGTCCACAACCGACCAGGGCTGAGGCTGGGAAGAGGTCCTCCGTTCGCCGGTGCCAAGCCACGGCTGGAACCAGCGACGTGACGTGCCGTGAGGACAAGCACCGGTCTCACTGTGACAGTGGAGCCTGCAGGTCGCCTGACCGTCGCTCTCACAGAAAGCACCGGGTACGGCAACCAGCACCAGCTCTTCTGACACTCGAGATCGGGGCCGCTGTGCTCAGTCCAGCCGTTCTCCACAGCGAGACGGTTCGACCGGGCCTGCAGCTCGATCGCCACCGCAGGTTGACGATCGCCTGCAGCCCTCCAAGCCTGCTGGTTTCTGCCAGCGAGCAACGAGGGAGCGTCAGGTCTGCCTCTCCCGTACCTTCAACCTCCGCGGGTTACACCGGGAGGAGCGAGGTATTGAGGAGTGATCGTGAGGGGTGCGCCCCTCATGATCCCACCGCGACGCCCTACGTGCCAGGCACGGTTCTTGGACCGGCCAGGACGTATGCGCAAGTGGATGGGATGGGGAAGACCGAGAGGGCTGTCGCTGTTCCCCTTCTTAGGAGGAAGGTTCTCGGAATATGCTCTTGTTCGAAGGGCTTAACGGTCCCACTCTGCAAGATGCTGTGACTTCCGAGATCCAGAGGAACTTTGCCGAGGTTATGGCGTGATTCGTCAGCACAATGACCTCGGGGAAGGATCGCCGCTCCCACCAGCAGAGCCACGTCTCGGCTCGAGTCGTTTTGGGGCCCGAGAGGGAACCCAAATCGACGGTGGGTCTGCCGCGATCGAGCTTGCCGACGGTGTTGAACCAAGTAGTCTCTGTCTCCGGACAAGAAGGCTCTCTCAGTTCTGGCCGGTCAAACAAGCTACTTCACCTCCTCTACTGCGACAGAGGCGTTTCTACGTGTCTTCGGACACCGTATTTAAATACCCCTTCGGTCCTCCTGAGGTTTCGACCTCGACGAGGACTGGAATGAGTCGGAGCGGTATCGGCTCTCTCCTGTCAGGTGTCGATCAGCCCCACCCAGACGACGTTCACAGTGGCGGCAGACACTTACCTACAGTATGAGTTCGTAACCCTCCTCGGGAAAACGTTTCTCCTGACGATACGTTTTCCCAGGCTCTGAGAGGCCATCGCCGTAAGGCGATGGCTGCTCCTTTTCTTCTCCAACTGCTAGTTCCGCTGGGAAGGCGAGCCAGTATCCAATTCCTCCCCCATTCCCTCTCTCCTTACGGCTACGAGGGAAAGGGGAGGGATCCTACAGAGATTTCTCTGTAAAGATCCCACGTAGGGGCTGCGCTACCGGGGGGACCTTCGGGTCCTTACCTGACGTAAGCCCCGGTCATTGAGGAGGGATCCTGCCCCTTTCTCGATTTCTACGGGAATCGAGAGACCACCAGCCGATATCGTTTGACGAATTCGGGGGGGGTGGGGGGTTTCGCAGATGTGCTTAGAATTCTACGGAATTTCAGCGCACTCAGAGTGTTCGAGGGGGGGAGTTTTTTACGATCTCCAAACACTTAGGCGAGACCACGGTCCAAAAGTGAGCGAGATCCCCGATAATTGTTACACGATAATCGGGAACCTCGCTTATGCTCGAATTCCTGTAATTTCTAGCATTTGGAAGAAGACTGCTGCTGAAAGAAGAGTATCTCACAGTAGGCGCTTAACCTGGAATAGAGAAGAACGGACGGGAACTTCCAGTTTGGCTTGAACTATCGTCTTCGGTATTCTGTTCACCATTGAAGCTTTCCTTTGGGAAAGACTTCTCCTTCACTCTCTTGACTAGAGAACGAAGGCGGCTCGATCTCCAATCCTTATTCTCATTCTCGAGGGGAAAAAGATTTAGGATGGAGGTCGTGGACAGAACCTACAAATATACTACGTATATTACCCTCGCGACATGATTCTTTTAACAGCTGAATTGTCCGTGGGGTAGGGGTAGGCGCATACCGTAGTTAACTCTACGGTTTGTGACCGAGACGAATTGTATCTTAATTGAACTGCAACTCGGGGTTGCCTGCAACCTCCCAGCAGTTATCAGTTTCGATTTTAGATACTTGGTATTGTCATGACAACCACCAAATCAGCTTTTGTATTTACCGAAATCCGTTTCGGTTAAATATAATTGCTCGAGCGTATTCTTTATGCTCGATGGTTCTAGCCGAACGCATTCCTTCGTGGAATATGGATTACCTGGCAACTCAGGATGACGAGTCACCGAGAGCTACTGCGTATTGAACTGCCTGATAGCGGCTCAGTATCAGCTAGGTCTCGGAGATGGGCGGTCGGTTACGTCTCTCTCTCCCCTGGTTGGATTGACTACCGAACCGTATCTCTGCCCAACAATCATGGACTTAGGTCTCTGATTAACGGGGATTCTCGCAATAATGAAGGACCATCTACTGCTGTGACGCTCGATTTCATCGCCTTCGACATTGCGAGAAATTTTCAACAGAGATATCTCTTGGACTCTTTCATCTTTCTGTTTACCGCACGGTAACAGAAGTTCTGTACTAGTCAACCGCTGCATTGCACTGCGATAATGCGAATGATTTTTGCAGACATCTGAGTTTGTCTTCAAAATATCTCGTATTCGTAGGTGTGCAATTGCATTGCTCGCCCCGAATTAACAGATATGTCAGAAGACATCGCCTACTCTCCGACCTGACAGCTCTACTTCCAAATGTTCAGCCCATGAGAAGCAGTTCTTCAGGCAGTAGTTCCCTGTTCTTCATTACTGGAAGCGCTCCGCTTTTATTGCAACTACGATCCTCACCGGACAGCAATGATAGCGGTTAGCGTCTCAGTCTTTGTAGCACAGGTTCAGAATCTTGAGAATCCTTCTCTCGGTTCAGCTGTGAAGACGTAGGTGCATTTTC